>NC_048304.1:51477022-51572238 GCF_013100865.1 Trachemys scripta elegans | reverse complement strand
GGGGGGGGGTAGCGCGGGGCTCAGCGCTGGGGGGTCCGGCAGCGCTCGGCACGGCGGGGGGCAGGCTGCGGCGCTCGGCGCAGCGCTCGGCGGGGGGGGGTTCGGGGGGAGCGGCGCTTTTTTTTGCTGCCTGGGGCAGCAAAAAAGCTAGAGCCGGCTCTGGTTGGGGGCACATGTAGGAGGGGGGCATGTAGGGGGATAGGTTGGGGAGGGGGCAGGGGGATTCTCTACAGCAGCCCAGGCTACAAATTAAATTTGTTTTTAACCCAAAGCCAAGATGGGCGGGGGGGAGCGGGGGGAGTGCAAAGTCAGGGGCCTGCAGGAGGCACTCCCGGGCAGTCCGGGGGGTGGAAGTTGGGGAGGTTGTGTATTGGGGTGGTGGCAGTAGGGGGGTCAGGGATGGGATTTGGGGGGCCGTGGGGGGTCAGGGATGAGCAGGGGGAGCTCAGGGGTGTTTGGTATCAGAGGAAGGGAGTAGGGGCTGGAATCAGGGGAAAGGTGTCAGGGAGTACTGGGGCGGTGGGGAGTTGGGGGCTGTGGAGGGTCAGTCAGGGGGTCGGGTATGGGCAGCGGGAGGGGAGTCAGAGGTCGGTGGAGGGGCATTCGGGGGGCGTCAGGGGGTCTGGGTTGGGATGGGGGGGGAAGGATTCAGGGGTGTCGGCTGGGAATCACGGGGCAGGAGTTAAGGAGTATCAGGGCAGCAGTTGGGGGTGGGTATCGGGAGCAGAAGAGTTGGGAGTGGAGAGCGTGGGAGGAGGTTCAGGGCGGAAGTTGGGGGCAGTGGGCAGTCGGGGGTGTCGGGTATCTGGGGGGCGGAAGTTGGGGGCCGTGGAGAGGGCAGTCGGGAGGTGGACGTTGAGGGGTATCGGGGCAGTGGGGACCGGAGCCCTGGGTAGTCCCTGCGCAGATCACAGGCCGGACTGTGGGGATCACACTCAGACGCCGGGGTCCCCCCGCCTTCGCTCACCGGCCCGGAGCTGCAGCAGCGCCGCCGCCCGCCCGCCCCGGGCCCCCGGCCCCGGGGCCCGACCCGCAGCATAGCCCGTCCGCCCGTCCGCAGCATCCCGCAGCCTCTGAGCCCGGGTCCGCCCCCGGCACGGCAGTTGGGAAATGCGGCCGCCGAGGGAAGAGAGGTTTAACGCCAGGGGGGGGGAGGGGATTCATGCGGGGGAGCTGCGGGGGGAGGGGTTTAAAGCGGGGGAGGGGATTAACGCGGGGGAGCTGCGGGGGGGAGGAGTTTAACGCGGGAGAGGGGATTAACGCGGGGGAGCTGTGGGGGGAGTGGATTAACTCGAGGGAGTGCTGCGGGGAGAGGGGCTTAACACGGGGGAGTGGAGCAACCCGGGGGGACCTGCCTCATAGGATCTCTGTGCCACCCGTGCCCCTCTGGAGGCTGGGGCGCTTTGGGTGCTTTGCTCCCGCCTCCCCCAGAAGTCTTCCAAGGGGTACATCAACTCATCTAGATATTTGCCTAGTTTTACCACAGGCTACATAAAAAACTAGTGAAATCAGTACAAATTAAAATTTCATACCGACAAAATGAGAACTCTAGTAATAGAGTGCTGTGACATTTTTGTATTTTTATGTCAGATTTTGTAAGCAAATAGTTTCTAAGTGAGGTGAAACTTGGGGTACGCAAGTGAAATCAGACTCCTAAAGGGGGACAGCAGTCTGGAAAGGTTAAGAGCCACTGGACTAGAGGGCAGGTCTGGCTACCTGGGCACAGACAACTGATGGCCAGGGCCCATCCTCTGCAGGAGTGAGCCGGAGGCAGAGGTGAGCTGGAGCCGGTTTGCACCGTTTCGCAGGAACCGGTTGTTAAATTTAGAAGCCCTTTTAGAACCGGTTGTCCAACCGGTTCTAAAAGGGCTTTTAAATTTAAAGTGGTGCCTTAGGCACTGACTCCGTGGGGTGCTCTGGCAGCTCCCCGTCCCGCCCCTGGCCCCAGCTTACCTCCGCTCCGCCTCCATCTCCTCCTCCTCCCCCCCAAATGCTCTGCCCCGCTTCTCCTCCCCCCTGCTTCCAGAGAATCAGCTGTTCACGTGGGAAGCCTGGGAGGGCTGAGACGCAAGCGGCGGCTTCGCGCTCAGGCCCAGGGAGGCGGAGACGGCGTGGGGGTGAGCTGGGGCGGGGGGAGGCGCGAGGAGGGCTGCCCGCACTGCGGCAGGTAATCCCCTGCTCCCCCCCAGCTACGCTACCCCGCCTCTAGGAGCCAGAGAGACCTGCTGGATGCTTCCCGGGAGCTGCCCCAGGTAAGCACCGCCGGGACTTCGACTCCCCACCTCACCCCGGCAGGTCCCTCTGGCTCTTAGGGGCGGGTCGGGGTGGGCACCCACTATGGTGGCCCACGAGACCCTCCTGCCTGGCTGCTGAGCTCCCGGCTGGGGACGCTAGTCCCTGGCTGTTCCCCCTTCCCCGCAGCTTCATCTCTCCCCGCCGCCAGCGCATGCGCTGAGCGGCGGGCTGCGAGCTCAGCCTGACCCGGTGCTCCAGGCGCTGCACGGCGGTGGCATGGCCTGGCTCCAGCCGAGCAGCATGGCTGTAGCGCTGCCAGCCACAGTGCTCCATGTGGTGCGCGGTGGCGGTGGCCTGACCCGGCTCCAGCTGAGCGGCGTGGTTTTAGCGCCACCAGCCACCTCCAGGCAGCGCGGTAAGGGAGCAGGGAGGGGGTGTTGGATAGAGGGCAGGGGAGTTCGGGGTGGTGGGGTGGATAGGGGTCAGGGAGCGGTCAGAGGGTGGGGAACAGGGCAGTCAGGAAGAAGCAGGGGTTGGATGGGGCGGTGGGAGGCAGTCAGAGGCAGGGGTTCCAGGGGCAGTCAGGGGACAGAGAGAAGGGATGGTTGGATGGGGCAGGGGTTCTCCGAGCAGCACAGAGCCTTGGTCGATGTACGGAGGGCGACACAGTGCCAGTGTAATTACGCTGATCCTAACAATCCTCCAGCAGCTGCTTCCCACAATGCCCCACACTGACTACTCAGGAGCTCCACTGCCCAGGGCACATGGAGAACAGAAACTCCCCAGCCCTTTAAAGCCCTGTGAATTTTTGAACTGCCTTTTCCTGATTGCCTGGCTTGGTGAGCACACCCAGCAGCTCTCCCTTACTGTGTCCAGCTGCCCAGACGACCCCCCCCAGCCACACGCTCCAGACACACTCCTGTCTGGAGTAAGCTGGGATATTGGATCACCTGAGCCTGTGGGGAGGAGAGGCTCAGCATAGAAACATGGCCATGCATGCGCAGATAGCTTGGGGGATGGAGGAGAAGAGCTACAACAGGGACTAGCAGCGGAGCCGTGTGAAAGCCCAGGAGCTGCGGCAGGCGTACCAGGAGGGCAGGGAGGCCGACAATCGATCTCGTGCTGAGCTGCAGGCCTGCCGCTTTTACAGCTGCAAGCAAGCCATCCTTGGTGAAGACCCACACAGACACACAGCACCCTGGAGGAGAAGGCGGTGGAGGAGGAGGAGTATGGGGACAGGCGACTGGGGATCCAGCTGTGCAGCGAGCCAGGACCTGGTTTTGCCTCCACCGCAGTCCTGGCAGCCAAGTCTGGGTGAGCCTGCTGCAAGGGAAGGAACCTCGGGTCAGCATGTAGATAAATGTTCTGTTACAAGGTGGCCCTCACAGTACCAGGACACAGCTTTTGACTTTTCATTAATTGCCTGGTGCTAGAAGAGGGAGTAGTACAACTGAGAGAGGTAGAGCTGCTATCTGCTTTTCATTCCCCGCTAGCTGGGGGTGGGTGGGTGAGGATGTGGAGCAGTTTGTTTAGATACACAGCATGTCCTGTGAATCCTCTGTAGAGATCTAGATAAAGCTTTCCTGGAGGTTCTCTGCAATCCTCCACCAAAGAGTTCTGGGCAGAGCAGCCTTATTTCTTCCATGGCAGGACATTTTCCTCCATCACTCAGCAATAACTTCAGCAGGCACCCTTGCAGTGCACAGGCTAGCAGCATATGGGCCCAGGCGGCTTTGGACACCAGCAGCAGCTCTGCTCTGTGTGCCTTTGTTAGCCTCAGGAGTGAGAGATCCGCTAAAATCCCCACGACCTGTGTGGTGCCAAGATTCAGTGCCAATGCCCTGTACTGCTAGATCTAGAGAAAACTTAGTCCTGACTTGAGTGCAGGGGACTGGACTAGACAACCTCTCGAGGTCCCTTCTAGTCCTACGATTCTATGATTCTATGATTCATTCCAGCGAGCAATTCCCCATTTCTCCCACGCCCGAGGGCCACACTCACCAGGGCTGCACTGTGACCGTGCACAAGCCACTCCCAAGCAGAAGGGAGAATGTCAAGTTCACCAAGTTAAGGGTGCAGGCAAGTGAGTTCAGCATCTTAACTTTTGCTTTCTCCAGTGAACAGACTGACAATGGTACCTGTGTGTTTACTGTTTTACCTGCGGCTGCTGCCACTGCGGCCTGCAGGGTCTCTCCCTCCGCACCCACAGAATGCCTGCGCCAGATGAGGAGAAGAAAGAAGAGGATTCAGGATGGCATATTCCAGAAGATCCTGCAAGCCAGGGCTGCATCACACTGTGAGCACAGGGCCTGGAGGGTGAACACTGCAGACAGCCTGGAGAAGGAAAGAGAGGCCCAGGAGTCCCAGCAGAAAAAGGACAGGGCGATGCACCAGGATATAATGAATCATAGAATATCAGGGTTGGAAGGGACCTCAGGAGGTCATCTAGTACAACCCCCTGCTCAAAGCAGGATCAAAACAAACTGAATCATCCCAACCAGGGCTTTGTCAATCCTGACCTTAAAAACCTCATCAGGCAGCAAATACAGACACTGCAGTCTCTGGTGGACCTGCAGGTTCAACAATCTCGGGCTCGCCTCCCTCTGCATCCCACTGAGAACTCAATATCAGGACCTTCCTACACCCCTCAACATCCCACGTGGCATCAGGAGTCAGTGCAGTACCCCTCCACTCCACCCCAGTCGACAGTAAAGACAATCAGCTTCACATACACAGACCTGGGGAAGCCAGGGCTGGTGTATGTGTAGCTGAAATGGATGGCTCTTTCCCCTTTCTAAGTTTTGGTCTCTTAATTTATTAAGTTTTTAATGTATTTGTTTTAACATTGCACAGAGGTTTTGTTTTTTGCACTGATTTTGTTACAGAATAAATTTCTATTATTTGGAGCATAATTTACCTTTATTAGTTCACAACACATGCTGCCTAGCGCTCAGCAGTTCTGAAAGGACCCAATGAACTGTTACTGCCCAGAGTCACATGACTCATAACATCATTCACAAACACAATGAATAGGTGCATTGACAGTGTTATATCCCTACATGTACTGCAACCACCACCTCATTCCTACCAGGCCACAAAAGAATAAGGCCAGGCAGAGCACACTGCAGCAACACACACTGTTCTGGCTCACTGTTAAAATGGTCTGTCAAAGCCTCCCTGAGCCTTATAGCTCTGTGCTGAGCTCTTGTAATAGTCCTTTTGTCTGGTGGTTCAAACTCAGCAGACAAACGCTCCACCTCCACCCTGCAGCCCAAGGGGAAACTTTTCCCCCTTTGCCTCACAGAGATGATGCAGGACAGAGCAGGCAGCTACAATCATTGGAATATTTTTCTCACTGAGGGCCAATCTTGTAAGTAAACACCACCACGAGCCTTCAGTCAACCAAAGGCACATTCAACTGTCATTCTACACCTGCTGAGCCTGTAGTTGAAGTGCTTCTTGGTGCCCTCAAGGTGGCTGGCATACAGCTTTGTGAGCGATGGGAGCAAGGGGTAGGCTGGGTCTCGCAGAATGATTGCTGGCATTGCAATATCACCAATAGTAATCTGCCATTCAGGAAGGAAAGTCCTGCTTGCAGCCTTCTGAACAGTCCTGTGTTCTTAAAGATGTGAGTCTCATGCACCTTCCCTAATCAACCAACACTGATGTTGGTGAAGCATCCCCGATGATCCACCAGCACTTGCATGACCATAGAAAAGTAGCCCTCTCTGTTGATTCACTCCGTGGCAAGGAAGTCTGTGTCAAAGTAGGGATATGGATGCCATCTATTGCCCCACCACAGTTTGAGAACCCCATTGCTGCAAAACCCTCCACTAAGTCCTGCACATTGCCGAGTGTCACAGGCCTGCACAGCAGGAGGCAGTTAGTGGCCCTGCATGCTTTCATCACAACAACCCCTATGGTGGATTTCCCGACTGACCAGTAGCAGTGGCTGGGAGCTGTAAGGGGAACCATATTTCCCAAAGAAAAAATGGGACTCCCCCAGCCACTCACCCGAACCCCTTCCCCCTCCCCTGCCCCCCACGAGGCTGTTGCCTGTCGCTGGAACCTTGCGGGGCCCCCGGGACTGAAGCAGAAAATGTCAAAGTTGTCTCTGGAAGTCATGGATTCCGTGACTTCCATGATATAAACGTAGCCTTAATTATCATGTTCCCCACTCATTTGGGTTTTTCTTGCAGCTCTGCAAATACTCCAGGATCATGTGTCCTGTGCTTGCAGCGCTCATGACAATAGTGCAGAGCTGTGCAGGCTCCAGACTTCTGTCAGAGATGGTGGACAGCAAGGAGGGACACAGGTTTGTGGGATTTTTAAAAAAAGGCATGAAAATTATGGGATACAGATAACATTATGGGATGGAAACAACAAGGAGTCTGGTGGCACCTTAAAGACTAACAGATGTATTTGGGCATAAGCTTTCGTGGGTAAAAACCTCACTTCTTCAGATTATGGGATGGAGACAGTTGCACACTGGGAAGCTGACCCCTTGCTCCCAGTCACCCCTGTGTGACTCATTTCTGCCCCATCCCAAAAGACCTGGTGCTGCACAGTGGTGAATTGCACAGTGAGATACCCACTCATGGCGTGCTGCACTCTGCATTGACACAAGCACTCCTGGTGAGTATGTGCACCACCAACACAAAGAGCCATGTGTGCATGCGCACAAACGATGTACTAACTGCAGCGGCTGTATGCCGATGTAACTCAAGTCAACAGAAGTGTGCAGTGTAGATGTGGCCTTAGACTGTCAGCAGGGCAGGGGCTGTCTCTTTGTTCTGGGTGTGTCCAGCACCTGTGGCTCAGCCCCTACAGTGGTATCACTGCTCTCAGTACAATAGCTGGGGTTCAAGTGATGTAAATGCGGAGCTGCAGGCCCTAGAGGTTGCAGCCTGGGAGAGGAGGCCACAGGGAAATGGGGTGGGCCAGGAGCCCCAGGAATTGCTGTCTGTGGTGAGGTGCCTGGAGTGAAGGGGCTGACAGGGGATTGACTCCCCCGCTTTGGAAGAGATTCCAACCCTGGAAAATCAAACCCTGGACTTCATGAGCTGACCACTTCTGGGTGCACCTCCCCCTGGGCAGCGGCTCCCCACAGAACAAGCCATTTCCCCTATGACCAGCACCACAGGCACTGCTGTAGGGCTAAGACTTAACTCACCCATAGATTCATAGATTCATAGATTCTAGGACTGGAAGGGACCTCGAGAGGTCATCGAGTCCAGTCCCCTGCCCGCATGGCAGGACCAAATACTGTCTAGACCATCCCTGATAGACATTTATCTAACCTACTCTTAAATATCTCCAGAGATGGAGATTCCACAACCTCCCTAGGCAATTTATTCCAGTGTTTAACCACCCTGACAGTTAGGAACTTTTTCCTAATGTCCAACCTAGACCTCCCTTGCTGCAGTTTAAACCCATTGCTTCTGGTTCTATCCTTAGAGGCTAAGGTGAACAAGTTTTCTCCCTCCTCCTTATGACACCCTTTTAGATACCTGAAAATTGCTATCATGTCCCCTCTCAGTCTTCTCTTTTCCAAACTAAACAAACCCAATTCTTTCAGCCTTCCTTCATAGGTCATGTTCTCAAGACTTTTAATCATTCTTGTTGCTCTTCTCTGGACCCTTTCCAATTTCTCCACATCTTTTTTAAAATGCGGCGCCCAGAACTGGACACAATACTCCAGCTGAGGCCTAACCAGAGCAGAGTAGAGTGGAAGAATGACTTCTCGTGTCTTGCTCACAACACACCTGTTAATACATCCCAGGATCATGTTTGCTTTTTTTGCAACAGCATCACACTGTTGACTCATATTTAGCTTGTGGTCCACTATAACCCCTAGATCCCTTTCTGCCGTACTCCTTCCTAGACAGTCTCTTCCCATTCTGTATGTGTGAAACTGATTGTTCCTTCCTAAGTGGAGCACTTTGCATTTGTCTTTGTTAAACTTCATCCTGTTTAACTCAGCCCATTTCTCCAATTTGTCCAGATCATTTTGAATTATGACCCTGTCCTCCACAGCAGTTGCAATCCCTCCCAGTTTGGTATCATCCACAAACTTAATAAACATACTTTCTATGCCAATATCTAAGTCGTTGATGAAGATATTGAACAGAGCCGGTCCCAAAACAGACCCCTGCGGTACCCCACTCGTTACGCCTTTCCAGCAGGATTGGGAACCATTAATAACAACTCTCTGAGTACGGTTATCCAGCCAGTTATGCACCCACCTTATAGTAGCCCCATCTAAATTGTATTTGCCTAGTTCATCGATAAGAATATCATGCGAGACTGTATCAAACGCCTTACTAAAGTCTAGGTATACCACATCCACAGCTTCACCCTTATCCACAAGGCTCGTTATCCTATCAAAGAAAGCTATCAGATTGGTTTGACATGATTTGTTCTTCACAAATCCATGCTGGCTGTTCCCTATCACCTTACCACCTTCCAAGTGTTTGCAGATGATTTCCTTAATTATTTGCTCCATTATCTTCCCTGGCACAGAAGTTAGACTAACTGGTCTGTAGTTTCCTGGGTTGTTTTTATTTCCCTTTTTATAGATGGGCACTATATTTGCCCTTTTCCAGTCTTCTGGAATCTCTCCATCTCCCATGACTTTCCAAAGATAATAGCTAGAGGCTCAGATACCTCCTCTATTAGCTCCTTTAGTATTCTAGGATGCATTTCATCAGGCCCAGGTGACTTGCAGGCATCTAACTTTTCTAAGTGATTTTTAACTTGTTCTTTTTTTATTTTATCCGCTAAACCTACCCCCTTCCCATTAGCATTCACTATGTTAGGCATTGTGGTGGGGCGATTACCCCACACCTAGAGAGACTGGGCTGCGGCAGGCCTAGGCGCCTGCGTAGACGCGCGGCCAATCAGGGAAGGGCTTACAGAGGGCCAATCAGAAGGCAGATTGTAACCAGCCAATCAGGGCCCGGCTTAGCCATATAAAAGGCTGCCCAGAGCAGGAGCAGTCAGTCTGTCCCAGGCCTTCAGAGGGGAAGGTCTGTCTCCAGAGCTGGGAGGCCAGCACCACGGACAGCGCAGCGCAGTGCAGGTCAGCTGGAGAGAGTGGGAGAAGGCCCTACTCCATAGCCTGCTAGGCAGCAGGCCTGGGAGGAGGAGGCCTAGCGGAGTGAAGGGCTGCTGGGGGAAGTGGTCCAGAGGGATAGTCAGAGGAGGAAGGAGAAGGAAGACAGTGAGACTGTCACACGAGGGCCTCTGGACCGGGACTCAGAGTAGTGGGCGGGCCTGAGTCCCCCCCCCCCCTTTTCCCCCCTTGTTTGCTGTGCTACCCCACGCACAGCCACGGGCCGCAGGGAGCGGCCGGTCAGAACCACACCAGATCCTAGACGGTGAGGATCGGACTCGAAGGTGTGGGGCTGTTGTTTACCCCACCCCCCGGAAGGGGGTGTGATTGGACAAAGGGACACTGTCGGAGGGCAGTGCTCCGGAAGAGGACGCCGACGTCGGGAGCAACGCAAGTCCGTGCACCCCACAGAGGCGAGACGACAGGCGGAACGCCACCCAAAGAGGGCGCTCTACTGGCGCAAAACTAATTCCCCGAAGCGGCCAGGAGGAGGCGCCACAGCGGTGAGCTACCGACCCTGTCACAGGCATTCCTTCAGACTTCTCAGTGAAGACCGAAACAAAGAAGTCATTAAGCATCTCTGCCATTTCCAAGTTTCCTGTTACTGTTTCTCCCTCTTCACTAAGCAGTGGGCCTACCCTGTCTTTGGTCTTCCTCTTGCTTCTAATGTATTGATAAAAAGTCTTCTTGTTTCCTTTTATTCCCATAGCTAGTTTGAGCTCATTTTGTGCCTTTGCCTTTCTAATCTTGCCCCTGCATTCCTGTGTTGTTTGCCTATATTCATCTTTTGTAATCTGTCCTAGTTTCCATTTTTTATATGACTCCTTTTTTATTTTTTAGATTGTGCAAGATCTCGTGGTTAAGCCAAGGTGGTCTTTTGCCACATTTTCTATCTTTCCTAACCAGCGGAATAGCTTGCTTTTGGGCCCTTAATAGTGTCCCTTTGAAAAACTGCCAACTCTCCTCAGTCGTTTTTCCCCTCAGTCTTGATTCCCATGGGACCTTACCTATCAGCTCTCTGAGCTTACCAAAATCTGCCTTCCTGAAATCCATTGTCTCTATTTTGCTGTTCTCCCTTCTACCCTTCCTTAGAATTGCAAACTCTATGATTTCATGATCACTTTCACCCAGGCTGCCTTCTACTTTCAAATTCTCAACGAGTTCCTCCCTATTTGTTAAAATCAAGTCTAGAACAGCTTCCCCCCAGTAGCTTTTTCAACCTTCTGAAATAAAAAGTTGTCTCCAATGCAGTCCAAGAATTTGTTGGATAGTCTGTGCCCCGCTGTGTTATTTTCCCAACATATATCCGGATAGTTGAAGTCCCCCATCACCACCAAATCTTGGGCTTTGGATGATTTTGTTAGTTGCTTGAAAAAAGCCTCATCCACCTCTTCCACCTGGTTAGGTGGCCTGTAGTAGACTCCTAGCATGACATCTCCCTTGTTTTTTGCCCCTTTTAGCCTAACCCAGAGACTCTCAACACTTCCGTCTCCTATGTCCATCTCTACCTCAGCCCATAAACCAGCCTTGATCTGCCTTGGGTGAAACTCAGGGATTTCAGCACTGCGATTAAGAAAAAATGCTCTGCTGCCACCGAGCGCCCCCAGCTCAGGAATATCCCTAACAATAGTTATAACACCAAGGGCTGTAGAGCCCCCCCCCCTCCCCGAGGCCCTGGGAAATGTAGGGAGGAAACAGAAAGACCCAAACAAATGGTAAAATAGTTAAGCTAAGCTCGGACGATCTGCACAGACAGAAAAACAGAGAATATCATAAATAAGTTACAATTAGGGCATAAGAGATAAAAAATGTAAAAAAGACTTGAGCAGTAAGGAGAAAACATAGGTGCTAGTGCACAATTGGTTCCGTTTTGTTACCTAGGGATATCGAATAGTATGATAGGATAGTGAGGGTAAAGGAGGGAACTAGTTTTACCTACAGAATGTAAATGAAAAACAATGTTCTCTGGGAACCATCTCTGGACTGCAGTTTAACATCAAGCTGCTGGAACTCTGACCCCTCTGCACGACTGTGACGTACAGAGACATCGCTGGGAACCCCCAGACGAATGAATCCTGACTGGTCATCGGGTGAAATTTGTCTCTATATTGGGAGTGTTGAGCATAAGAGATGTTCTTGGTATATGTATTGTGTGTGTTGCTAATAAATAGATGTTTAGAGCACAGCTGTGTAAGGTTCATTTGCTGGGAAAAGGGCCTGTAGAGCCCTGAGCCCCATGGAAAAGGGGGGGGGTACTTAAATTGTCCAGGTTTCTCCCTGAGCCCCAGGGGTAAGGTGTGATGCTGTATGGAATATGGGGAACACCTTGTGATATTGATACCAATATTATAAAATTACAAGGAATCTGACAGATATGCCATGTAAAGTATCTGTGAAAATGTTATGATTTGTCAAGTATGATGATCTAGTTCAGGGGGCGGCAACGTTTGGCACGCGGCTCGCCAGGGTAAGCACCTGGCGGGCCAGGCCAGTTTACCTGCTGATGTGACAGGTTTGGCTGATTGCGGCCCCCACTGGCCGCGGTTCGCCGTCCCGGGGCCAACGGGGCGGTGGGAAGCCGCGGCCAGCACATCCCTCGCCTGCGCTGCTTCCCACCGCCCCTACTGGCCCGGGACGGCAAACCGTGGCCAGTGGGGGCCGCGATTGGCTGAACCTGCCACGTCAGCAGGTAAATAAACTGGCCCGTCCCATCAGGGTGCTTACCCTGGCGAGCCGTGTGCCAAACGTTGCCGACCCCTGATCTAGTTTATATGTGTGTATCAACCTTTGTATTGTGAAAAGCGACAAAGAGTCCTGTGGCACCTTATAGACTAACAGAAGTATTGGAACATAAGCTTTCGTGGGTGAATACCCACTTCATCAGACGCATCTGGTGGAAATTTCCAGAGGCAGGTATAAATATGCAGGCAGGAATCAATCTAGAGATTACGAGGTTAGTTCAATCAGGGAGGATGAGGCCCTCTTCTAGCAGTTGAGGTATGAACACCAAGGGAGGAGAAACTGCTTTTGTACTTGGCTAGCCATTCACAGTCTTTGTTTAATCCTGATCTGATGGTGTCAAATTTGCAAATGAACTGAAGTTCAGCAGTTTCTCTTTGGAGTCTGGTTCTGAAGTTTTTTTTTTGCTGCAGGATGGCTACCTTTAAATCTGCTATTGTGTGTCCAGGGAGGCTGAAGTGTTCTCCTACAGGTTTTTGTATATTGCCATTCCTAATATCTGACTTGTGTTCATTTACCCTTTTACATAGGGATTGTCCAGTTTGGCCGATGTACATAGCAGAGGGGCATTGCTGGCACATGATAGCGTATATTACATTGGTGGACATACAAGTGAATGAACCGGTGATGTTGTGGCTGATCTGGTTAGGTCCTGTGATGGTGTTGCTGGTGTAAATACATGGGCAGAGTTGGCATTGAGGCTTGTTGCATGAATTGGTTCCTGAGTTAGTTACTATGGTGCGGTGCATGGTTGCTGGTGAGAATATGCTTAAGGTTGGCGGGCTGTCTGTGGGTGAGGACTGGCCTGCCTCCCAAGGCCTGTGAAAGCAAGGGATCGTTGTCCACGATGGGTTGTAGATCACTGATGATGCGTTGGAGAGGTTTTAGCTGAGGACTGTAGGTGATGGCCAGTGGAGTTCTGTTGGTTTCTTTCTTGGGCTTGTCTTGCGGCAGGAGGCTTCTGGGTACATGTCTGGCTCTGTTGATTTGTTTCCTTATTTCCTCATGCAGGTATCATAGTTTTGAGAATGCTTGGTGAAGATCTTGTAGGTGTTGGTCTCTGTCTGAGGGGTTGGAGCAAATGCGGTTATACCTCAGCGCTTGGCTGTAGATGATGGATCGTGTGGTGTGTCCGGGATGGAAGCTGGAGGCATGAAGGTAGGCATAATGGTCGGTGGATTTTCGGTATAGGATGGTATTGTGAGTTACAGATATGCATGATATATCTGTTTCAAAACTTATGCTGTGTTTCTGGGTGACACCCCCAGATAGATTGGCATCAGCACTGCCCTAGCCTATTCAATGGCCCATCAAGGGTCATCAGCTATACAATGAACCCATTGAAAAAGCCAGGGACTACACCTTATAAGTCAGCAAACCATGTAGGGGCTTGAACTTTATGGACAGAACTCAAAGGCTTCTCCATGCCATGTGCTGGGCAGCTTGTGTTTGAAACAAAGGACGCACAAGCCACATGGCAGACTATAAAAGGCAGCTGCATCTTCTCCATTTTGTCTTCATTCCTGCTTCTTACCTCTGGAGGAACTTTTCTACAAACGAAGCTCTGAACGAAGGACTGAATGAGCCATCCCAGCCGTGGACATGTTCCAGAGGGACTTTCAAGCCAGCAAACTCAGCAATACAGCTAAGAACATGATATATGGACTTTGAAGTCTCGGTATGTATCTGACTGCTTCACCACTTAACAACTCTCTTCTTGTTCTTTCTTTTTTCTTTATAATAATCTTTAGTTTTAGATACTAAAGGATTGATTAGCAGCATGGTATTTTGGGTAAGTTCCAAACTAATATTGACCTGGTAACATGGCTGGCCCTTTGGGGTCAGAATATTTTGTATATGTGAGCAGAGCTTTTAAACAACTTCTCGCTGTACTGGACCTAGGTCCTGACTGGGGGCCAGAGAACTGGAATGTAATAAAGGCAGCTGTGTGATTCAGTGTTAACCATCTGTTTTGGGAGTATCTGCTCTGCCTTTTGCAGCCTGCCCTGACCTTGACATTTTCAGTGAGGGCTGCCCTGGCACCCCGGGTCACATAAGGATAGGTGCCTTACACCCTGAACCCTTGGAAGGAAAAGGGTGGGGGTGCATAAATTGACTGGTTCATGCCTTGAACCCTCCATAGGGTATAGGCAGGGTGCTCTAGATTGTGCAGGTAACACTGCCTTCCTCTCATTCACCCTCACGAGCCTCCCCCACAGCTCTCCTGAAACCTGGCCTTGTCCTCTCTATGGACAATGGCCCTTCAGCTCCAGCTCCCCTCTTCTAAGAGCTGAGGGAAGGCTGGGTTGGGCACAGGCAGCCCCCAAACTGGGCTGTAGGGAAGTGACAATGCCCAGGCAGGGCAGAAGGGATGGCATGTGCCAGCCAGGCTCCACTCAGAGAAACCACTAGCACAGCTCAGCTTTGGGGGTTGTTTATTAGAGCAGCTGGGTGCAGATCCAGCAAATGCATGATGCATCCCCCCGTGGGGACAGGCAGAATAGGGGTCAGATCCCCATGGGCACAGTGACTGTTGGAGGGAACAGCATGGCTGGCTACAGCCCAAGACCCATGTCCTACTCAGGCCAGCCCAGCCACATGCAGCCAGGAAGGATGGAAGGAAGCACGTGGCCAGGAAAGATGGCCCAGGGAGAGGGCACCAGGCTGGCATTCAGGAGACCAGGGCTCATGTCCCAGTTCTGTTACAAACTCCTTATGTGACCCTGGGCAAGTCTCTCTGGACCTCGGTTCCCAGACAGATGCTGGGGCCAGCCATTCCCAGGGTAGGCGCGAGGTTACATGTGGCGAAGGCTGGAAGGTGCAAGCTACTCCAGCCCCCTTGGAGAGAACATGGGGAGAGGCCAGGTGTTCACCTCCTGCCACTGCCCTGAATACCAGGGAAAGTGGCAGTCATGCCATTGTCCCACGTCAGGTGCCAGCACTCTCCACTGCACCTCCTGGGAGAGTTAATGGCACAAAGTGGGGCTCGGTTGCTGCAGCAGTTCCCAAGACACACCCCATCCCCTGCTTTTTTGAGCAGGCCCATGAGCCCGCGAACCAGCCCACACCCGTGTTACCAAGGGACTGGGTGCTCAGGAGCAGCACACAGGGCTGCTGGGAATCTTGCCCAGCACTGCAGGAGAGAGAGAGAGACAACCCCCAGTACCTGGTGTGTGTGTATGGGGGGGGGGGCCTCCAGGCCATGATCCAGGAGCCCGGGGGAAGGTGCTCCAGGCTGGGATCCAGGAGACCAAAAGTTCAAATCTCTTCTGTGTGGCTGCTATTTACTCCATGATTGGAAGTGAGCATCTGGGAGCACTCTGGGGCTATCAGAGGGGCTAGGTGACAAGCTGCCCATCTTCACAGAGTTTGCACATTTATGGGTCAGGAGCCAATTGGGGCTGGGAGACAATGGGGATCCCACACTCAATCCCAGGCTGGGAGCGATGGGGGGTGTCTGGACTGTGTTCTGCGGTAGCATACTTTGATTGCCATTGGTGCTGAGGCTCCCAAGAGCCCACAGACAGCTCTCCCCATCCCAGGCTCTGAGCCCTGCAACCTTGCTAAAATCCACAGCCAGGAAGGCTCCAACCGACAGTCCTTCCTCCCCCCTCGCCATGCCCCTGCAGCCCCACTACCATGAAGGGAAGGTAGTAGGGCCCCAGCCCTGTACCCTACCAGAACAGGGAGAACAGAAAAAAACTGCCAAAGTAGCCCTGTGGCTTTTGGGTAGCACCTCCCAGTGCACTGCCATGGGCAATGGCAAGAAACAGGGAACATCACAGTCCCTTCCCTGTCCCATGCCTGCAGCACACCAGCCCCACGCTGAGCCCCAGGCAGCTCCAAGCTCGGAGGGGCAGGGCTCTGGTGCAATATTCAGGGCAGTAACTCTGTTCCCAGAGCCCAGCACATCCCTTGAGCTTTGCCCACCCCAGGATTATTGGCACCCCAGATCTCACTGGAAGCAGGATTCGTCTGAAATTCCCGGGGGTGTGTGTGTGTGCTCTGCCAAACACCTGCAATGTGATTTGATCAGGAGGCTGGGGGACATGCCTGCCAGGCCCAGAACAGGGAGCTTATGCAGTGCCAGGAGAAGAGGAAGTCCGCAGGCCCCAAGGAGATGCAGACGGAGGAATCTGGCCAGCGCCAAGAAGCCCAGGAGATGCTGTGGGGGAGGCTGAGGGAGCACAGAACAGGGAGGGAGAGAAAACAACCCTCTTGGCTTGGGAGAGCTGAGGCAGACTCTGATCAGCAATGAAGGAAACGTGCTGTGCAGATGGCAAGTTCAGGGCAGCCAGCCTGGGCCAGAGCTCAGGTGTAGGAGAGCAGATTGATGTCGTAACAGCCATCCACCTGGAACACAGAGACCAGTGTCACTCCCATCAGGGTACCCCGCTGCCTCCTGCTGGGGCTGGCTGGGACTGCAGGAGCAGAGAGCCCCGACACACCCCCTAGGGGCTGCTGCTTGGACTGCAGGAGCCGAGAGCCCCTGACGCGCCCCTGTAGGGGCTGCTGCTGGGACTGCAGGCGCCCACAGCACCCAACACATCCCTTTGGGGCCACTGCTGGGAATGCAGATGTCCACAGCCTCCGACATGCCCGCTAGGGACCTCTGCTGGGACTGCAGGAGCTGAGAGCCCCCATGCAGCCTACCTCCTCCATTACAGTGGAAGTGGAGCTGGAACATCAGAGAGGTTGGAACTAGGGGAGGTGAGAGTTCCCTACCTCCAATACTCCTGAACCGGGAACCCTCAGGAGCTTTCCCAGCAGTTTGATGGCATTTCGTACAGCATGGCCAGCTGGGAGCAGCTCAGGATGACAGCAGATGCTGCCAGTGCCCAAAATACATCCTGCCCTTCGGTGCACGCCGGGCCACACAGCAAGCCCAGAGCAGGGGGCCAGCCCCTGTGGGCAATGAACAGAGCTAACTGGAAACTAACGTCAAAACGCCCGATTCGGGCTGCCGTCTGGTTAGCGCGGATCATCTCTGTTAGTACCCACAGCTGCTGGACTTCTGTAGACACCTTTTCCGGGTCGGGGACACCCTGCAGACAAGCAACAGTTATTGAGATGGGTGTTCCTGAAGGCAGCTCCAGACTGCAGGGATAACCCTCACCTCCCCGCTGCCCACGGGACAAGTGCTCTCTGGTTACCCTGCTCTCCCCCAAGCCCACTTCATCTCATTGCTCCACTCTGCTTTGTCTGCTTTCAGACGGTGAGCCCTTGGGACAGCACCTGGCATAGGGGGGCCTCCAGGTCCTACTGCAGTATAGCCAGGAGTCTGTGCACACAACCTCTGCCCAGTGCACAAGGTACCGTTGCTCTCCCAGAAAACCACAAAGCAGGGGATGGACTGGGAAGGCATCACACATGACACCTCTGACTGCTCCAGCCAGCGGCACACGTCACTGCCAGGACTCTGCCCCAGCCAGGCCTGCCATTCAAGCTCCCTATTCGCTGCCTGGAACATCACACTCCTTCCTGATGGGCTGGATGCTGCAGGACCAGCCTGACCAGGGGCCTACTCATCCCAGCTGAGCTGCCCAGCTGATTCAGGAGCATTCTCTGGCTGCACGGTCAGAGAGCTCCGGTCTGTGTCGAATCTGCAGCAGCTGCTTCCTGGAAGATCCTGGCTGCCATGAGCCATGGTCTCCCCAGCTGAGCACGTCAAGCTCGGTGTCTGTTGGCAAGTGTGCCCGGAACCGACAGCCAGGACATCAAATAATCCAAGTCACTATTAACAAAATCAGACTGACTGCATGGCACACACTGTGCTGGAGAGGCCACAGCCAGGAGACTCTAGACCGGAACTCAGGGAAACGGGGGAGAGCTAAACAGAATTTAGAAATGAATTTGCCATTTTCCCCAAAACTCTTGAAAATTCCAGCTTGCCTCAGGTTGCGCTGACAGCCCAGCTGACCCACTCAGCTCCAACGCCTTCCAAGTGCCTCCTGAGCGTGGCTTTGCCCAGGGTGGTCCAAGAGCACAGCCCCAGGCACATCCTCATTCCATGGCATGCACCCAGAGCTGCCACCACCTGGCGTTCACAAACAGTCCCAGTGGCCACCGCAACACCAACCACACAGCCCTGGGGCACCCCATTTAAGAAATGAAACTGAGTGATGAGGAGCTAGAGCACAGCAATAGAGCCGGGGTCAGGCAGATCAGTGCAGGTACCGGCCCCACATGTGCAGTGCAAGATCTGGGCCAGGAATCACAACTGGCCAAATATCACAGAGCTGGATCTCCACACCCTCGGCAGGCTCTCTCTGCACTAGTCTGCATGCAGGCGTTTCAAACTGGGCCCTCCTCGGCTGAGTCGCACTGCGCTACTGGGGTCTCCAACCCACCACTCAGCTGTGCTGTTCCACTGGGTCCCGTCCCCCTCACTCAGTGCTCCCAGGCCCTCCTCCCCCCCACTGGGGTCTCCAACCCTCCACTCAGCCACGCTGCGCCACCGGGTCCCCCCCGGGAGTCTCCAACCCTCCACTCAGCACCACTGGGGTTCTCCCCTCCACTCCCCTGGGGACTCCAACCCCCCATCTCAGCCGCCCAACCCCGGTCACCCCCTGGTTCTCGCCGCCCGATCCCGATTGCCCATGTAGTAGAGCCTCTCAGAGCAGAACTCCCAGGCTGCGCACTTTGCCAAGCTCTCCACCCATCACAACAGAGCCCGCAGGGCGCTCGCAGCCCAGGAGAGCTTTACAGAGAGCTGAAATCCATAGCACCATCTGTCTAATGTGCAAGGAGACACCGCTGCTCACCGCATTTTCCTGGTCTTTGAACAAGGTCGGCAGAGGTTTTCTCTCTTATAACAAGTATCAGAGGAGTAGCCGTGTTAGTCTGAATCTTTAAAAAGTAATAGAGGGTCCTGTGGCACCTTTAAGACTAACAGAAGTATTCGGAGCATAAGCTTTCGTGGGTAAGAACCTCACTTCTTCAGATGCAAGTAATGGAAATCTCCAGAGGCAGGTATAAATCAGTATGGTGTCAAATTTGCAAAATCAGGATTAAACAAAGCCTGTGAATGGCTATCCAACTACAGAAGCAGTTTCTCCTCCCTCGGTGTTCACACCTCAACTGCTAGCAGAGCACCTCACCCTCCCTGATTGAACTAACCTTGTTATCTCCATACTGATTTATACCTGCCTCTGGAGATTTCCATTACTTGCATCTGAAGAAGTGAGGTTCTTACCCACGAAAGCTTATGCTCCCAATACTTCTGTTAGTCTTAAAGGTGCCACAAGACCCTCTGTTACTTTTCTCTTATAACAACTGCTGTTGGATTTCCGCTTGTAGCCCCCAAGGAAGCTGAGTGCCAGCGACATGCCCAGTCCAAAGATGGGGACAATGCTCTATGGACTGTGCTGGCAAAGTCCCAGCTGCTGGAGGCTCAACTGCTGGCTGGCCCACCAGAGTCAGGGTAAGCCCCCCTCCCAACACCTGGTTGATGGATCTGGCCTTTTGCTGTTTGCAAACTGCCCAAGCAGGTGAGATGCATCCAGGTGTGATCGGGAGGCCAAGTTATTCAGCAAGCAATTCTCTCTGCAGGCAGCTTGCAAACAGCACCTTGTGCTGAGCTAGCTAGTGACAGGCATGGGGCTTGTCCCCTGACTGGGGAGGGCTTGTAGAATGAATCAACAGTTGCCTGGATTTCAGATTGCACATTCAAACAGACAGTTGAAATTTGCTCGCTGAGCAGTGTTGGCAGCTGGCCGTTAGCCCTTGTGTGTATTCGCACTAGGACATGTGTGCAAGAGGAACACAAATAGGCCATGTGCTCCCGGTGGGCCGGGCTAACCTGCACTTCCCAAGTGCAGACTATGGTGCCCATCCCCCTGCCCCAGACATGCAGCTCTCATCTATAACCCGGCATGCTGCCCCCCATTTACCACTTGTCAGAGTCCAGGAGCTCCCCACCACTTCCTGCAGTGCATCAGTGTGCATGCAGATCCCAATGCACCTGGCAGGGATCATGGCCCCCACGAGCCCACCTCTCACTGTACCCACCTGCCCTGCCCAACTGAGCTGTCTGCTTCAGGGGACATTTCCCCCCCTCCCCTGCCAGTCAGGACCCTGCCTGCTGCCCTCCCAGAACACCCCACCTCCAAACGGGAACCCACCCGTGGCCCCTCCCCCCAGGACACTCCACTCTCTCCCCCAGGACACCCCACCCCCAATAGGGACCTCACCTGCTGCCCTCTCCCCCCAGGATACCCCAACTCTGGCCGGGACATGCTCACTGCTCCCTGGGAGACCCCAGCTCCAGCGCAGCTCATAAGGAGCCTCCTTACCCCATGCAGGTTTTCTGGCTGCTGCTGGGGGGCCAGGTGGGACAGCCAGGACGGGAAGTCTGTCTGCAGGCTCTGAAAGAAGTCAAAGGTGGCAGATGAGCAGAGCTGAGCCCCCTCTCCCTCTCCCCCTCCCTGCCATACAGATGGAGGCAGGCCTGGCTCCTCGGTGCTCACAGGGACAGGCTGCCTGCTGACCCCGCTGCTGCATTCAACACACGCTCCTTAGGCCAAGGGAACTGCACTGTAGCCAGAAGCAAAGGGAGTGTGGATCCAGCCGGAGCGTGCGGCTGCCCCATCTCTGCTCCCTCCCCAGGCCCCCCGGGCAGTCTGCTCCGTCAATGTAATCCTGCTGGTGCAGATGGCCTCAGAGTCACAGCACAGGCAGAAACAACAAGGAGCACAGGCAGGTGATCAGTGCTGGGGCCAGGCCGATGACAGGGGTGCCGCAGGAAACATTCCCTGCGCCGCAGAGACAGAGGCCCCCATGGCCAGGAGCCTGAGACCACTGAGGCCATGCGCCATGGCCCAGACTGCAAACTGCACTTCACTGAGCTCCCCGGGGCTCTGGGGGTAGGGGGTCTGGGGAGAGCCTCACGTGTCAGACCCAGAATCTGGGGCAGCCCCTGCCAGGAGGGACACGGGGTGGGATTTACAGCACAACAAATGAGGGGAGACAGGGTACCCTTGGCTAAGGGATGGGCAGCTGCTTCCCAACCTCAGTGGAACCTGTGGGAAGCAGTCCGAGGCAGAGACGACTAGCAGGGTCCCAGAAGAGTCCTGCAGGGCTGAATGCACGCGGCTGGCAGGGCCAGGGGCGATTCTGGTCTCGCCAAGCACAGGCGGCTTTGCGCAGCACTCATTGCCCGGGGGGAAAGGCTGCCTGACACCGCCGCAGCAGTCACTCACCTGCTGGCCCCTGGGGTAGAGCCGCAGCTCCTCCAGGGTGAAGTGCAGCCAAACGGGCGAGGGCTGGCGAAGAATCAGACGCACGGCAGTCAC
Source organism: Trachemys scripta elegans (assembly GCF_013100865.1). Classification (NCBI taxonomy): domain Eukaryota; kingdom Metazoa; phylum Chordata; order Testudines; family Emydidae; genus Trachemys; species Trachemys scripta. The sequence goes on along the minus strand of NC_048304.1, from coordinate 51,550,857 downwards.
CTGATCCACATCACACAGCAACTGCCAGAGACAACAGGGCAGCAAGAGCTGCGCTGCAGTGAGGCGGTTGGGTGCTAGTTATTTAGAGCCAGGGGCACAAGGGCTGCCAGCTCTGGCAGAGCAAAGCCCGATGCGGGATGGCTAGACAGAAGGAGTTATAGATGGGTGCCAAGAATCGCACTCCAGGCCCTTTCCACCAGGCAGGATAAGGACGAGGACTGTCAGCTCAGGGCGGGCCCCAGCACTATGGTGCTGGTGGGGGTCCTAGCACTATCGCAATGTAATAAACCATCAGGTCTGTCAGCCTTGGAGTCACAGAGTCAGGGAGGGGAGACGGCCCACATCCCCAGCAGCAGCCAGAGGGGGAAGCAGAGGTTTTAGCGCCAAAAATTCCATTGGGCAATTCACCCACTGCTCCCAGCACTGAATGACAGCTGGCTCTGGGGTGGAGCCCTACAACATTACACAGGATTCAGGGAGTAGTAAGAGATCCTGATTACACCACAGGGATCAGGATTCCCAACATCGAGTTTGCTCTTATGAGCAGCACCATGGGATCTGCTGGGACAAGCAGCCCTTGCCTTGCTTTAGTGCTTCAGTCGCAGCCCAGCACTAAGGGCAAGCAAGCCCCCTGCGAGCCCCAGCTGGCCTGCCTGTACCACCTGGCTTCTCCCCAGCACTCTCTCCTCCCAGGAGCGGCAGGCCCAGCCCAGCTGCACTTGTGCCAGCTGTGGGCAGTGGTGGCCAAGGCACAGTAAGGGCTCTGCTGCTGCTCTAACTACAGGGGAATCAGCTACCATAGGCCTAGCCCCCCAGTCCCAGTGGCACCAAGAGTCCTGACCTGATGCCTGAAGAGAGAGAAGTAATCCTGGGAGCCGGCCTCTGTGTGCGGGCTGGGCATCAGGCAGTGATTCCACAAGCAGGTGACCCACTTCCTGGCGCTGGCGCGCCCCACATCACAGGGACGGCGCCGCTGCACTCGCACAGTCAGGAAAGCCGTGTAGGAGTTCTTAAAGACGATTTCCTGCAACTGAGACAACCCAGCGCGCAGGTCACGAGCCCGCCCCAAGGGGAGAGCCTGTCCTTTGCTGCCTAGACAGGCAAGTAGCAATCCACTGGGCCTCCTTTGAGCCACATCTTCAATCCACCAGTAAGTCCACTCTGTTCGATGGGCAGCAGGAAAGGCATGGGGATGACAAGCTCTGCAGAGCTGGATTCTCCATCCCCAACACTGTTTAAATCCAGACTGGACGGTGTTCTAACAGAGCTGCTCTAGGAATTATTCTGGGGACATTCTCTGGCCTGTGCTATGCGGGACGTGTGGGTAGATGTGCACAATGGTCCCTTCGGCTTCACAACCTGTTTCTCTCTGAACGCACAGCTCCTGGCCCCAAGCTTGACACAGTAAATAGAAATACGGCAGTTGAAAACCTACCTGTCCCTCAGACTCTTTGATACAAGCTACTCACACTTCGAAGCTTGCTTCAAAGCCCCATGTTTTGCTATTCTCGTCCGGCAGCACCCCTAGCCCCAGGGAGATGGCTGTGGCTCTGCACTACCTGCCTCTGGTCACTGCTCTGAAATCCATCCCCTCTGCTACACTCCGGAGACTGGAGAACTGGGACACACAGTGGTGCTCTCCCTCAGCTTCTGTGTCATTGCCATGGCTCTGGGACAGGCTGGTTCACTGGCTGGGCCTAAAACTGCCCTCCTCCCAACTCCGACCAGGAAAGGCTAGTTATTAAGAGCTGCCTGCAATGTGCTGTATAAGGTGCCCCAAGTGCCCAGCCAGTCCCCATCCAGCCGGCTGCATGCAGAGCCTTTCCCCTGGTTGAGACTAGGTCCTCAAGTCCTCCCACCCAGCTACTTCAGGGTGGAGCAAGTGGCATCTTCCTTCCAAAACCCATGGGAATGTTCTCGAGCCCCAAGTGTACAATAGCCCCCTGGCATTCAGCCAACAAATGCTGCTTTTTGTCAGGAGAACAGCGTGCCCAGGTGGCTTTGTTATTCCCTGTCTCCGTGGCAGTGCCTCTTCCTGGCATGCTTTGGACATGTCGCCCTGTCACTGGATGCAGTGGGAGCTGCTCAAGCACACACCCAATGGCACCTGGGTCCCCATGCATCAGATGCCCACCTGGGGTCCATCTGCCCCGAGAACCCTACCCAACCCTAGTGTCCAAATGAGTGTGCTGAGCAAGCTGGGACTCTGACCTTAGCTTGCTGCTGCGTCAGGGCACCCCACAGCATGCAGACTGGCACCCGATGGGGACCTGGGCAGCCCTGCTACCCAGGGTTTCACCAGAGCTGCCCTATTCCTCCTGGGGGACCCTTGGCATCCCAGAGAGTTTGTTGGGAGCCCAGGGCCCTACCACAGCTACCTGGCCCCGTAGACATTGCAGCAGCCCCCCCTCGCCCTGTGACTGTCACTAAGCTCCCTCCCCCGCCATGGTGCACGGGCAGGAGGGGCAGAGGGCCACACGCGACCCCCCCCATATCCCGGGCAGGGGCTCACCCCACACGTACATCCAGGGGCTGGGCGGGGGGCAAGGCCACATCAATGACGGCCACGCCAGGCCGAGCCAGGTCCGTCTTCACATCTCCCACCTGCAGCACCACAGGGCTGCGGACGGTGCACGGGGCTGGGCGGGTCGCCATGGGGCGGCTGTGAGAAGAGAACAGCAGGTCAGGCAGCAAGGGGGGGGGGGGTTTTAAATTGGGGGGGCCCGGCCGGGGGGGCCTTTGGGGGGGCGGTGGGCATTCGGGAGGGTGAGGAGGTGTTTGGAGGGGGAATGGGCTGGCCGGGCAGGGGGTGTTTGGAGGGGGCTGGAAAGGGGGAGGAGCTTGGCTGGCCTGGAGTGTTTGGACTTTGGAGGGGCCTAAAAAGGAGGGAGGGGCTGGGCTGGCGGAGGGCCCATTTGGAGGAGCGGGGGTGTTTGGAGAGGGCTGGGGTGGGCGGAGGGGACGCTCTCACCCCGCTCCGTGTCCCGGGTTCGGCGCCAGCGGTTCCATCCAACATGGCTCCGGGGCAGGGCTGGCGGAGTACAGGCCCCGCCCTCGCCTGTCTCCATGGAAACGGCTCGCTGAGGACTGCGGTTGCGGGGGCCTGGATGGCTGGGGAGGGAACTGGGGGACGTCTGGCTGGCCTGAGGAGTCTGGCTGGGCGGGGGCATTGGGGCAGACGGAGGGGGTCTGGCTAGGGAAGCTGAGGGGTCTGGCTGGGGGTGGGGGCAATCGGGCTGGATGGTCTGGCTGGGGGGTATGGTTGGGGGGCATTGGGTCTGGCTGGGGAGTGCTTGTACAGCTTTGACCCAACAAGGGAGCAGAGTCTGAGCCCTTTTCGCAGGATACTGGGGCCATGGGCTGCCTGGCCTACCTGCCCGGCTCTCCTCCGTACCATGATCCCACAGGGCTTCTCTCCAGCCCCTGCCCAGCTCCATCTGCTAACCTGATCCCACAGGAAAGCCTCACACCAGCATAATGCCATTAGGCTTCAGAGTGAATTCCCCAACAGCCATGACAAGGGAGTTCCTGTGCCGCTGCTTGAGCTGTGCTTGGGCACATTTTGAAGGTTTTCTTTACAGCCAGTAGGACTAGGATGCTGTAAGGAAAGCTCAGCTGCTGCCCTGTGTGACATAACGTGCATCTCCACAGGCGTACTGCCACCGAGCTGGGCGGAAAGAGGGTGGCGAGCAGAACCCTTGTCAGCGGCTTGGCTTGCGCCCCGAGTACCCCCAGCTCACTACGGCAAGCTTGCCAAGCAACACCAGGTCTGTGTCACGTGGGCGCCCCTTTCTGCCTGGCAGGATTCACCCCGTGAGGTCAGAAGGGACGATTATGCCCATCCAGTCTGGCCTCCTCAATCATCCAGGCCAGAGAGACCCCTGCAGTCCCCCCACTCTGTCGCCTTCCCTTCACTGTTTCCTTTCCTAGCTGTCCTCTCCCATCTCCTCCCCTTAGCAGATGGATGTTGTGCATTCAGCTCTGAGGTTCATGCCCTGGGAGCAGTGGTTATTGGTGACACACACCTGTGTGCGGTTCCTATTTCCGAGGTTCCCTGTCTCCCACCCCCAGGGGACGGCTCGTGCCCAGATGGCCTCTTTATCCCAGATGATGATGGGATTGTGTCTCCAACATGAGAGTCCTCACTGGGGTTCCCAACTGGAGAGTGAGCGAAGCAGTGGGGACCCTCTGGAGCCACACAGAGAAACCCCATCTGTGCACTGACTGTGAGGGGCATCACAGCTGGTGTTGCATCAGAGACAATCCACTAGATAGAAGCCAGCAGTGCCGCATCCTCTGGGCCCACGAGGCCCCATCCCACCAGACATGTTCTGCATCACATGCCATTTGAGGCATGTGGGGTCAGCTGTGAGTTGTGGGCTTGGGGGAAGGGAGCATATTCCTGGAGTGATTAATTGCTTGGGAATCATGTAATGGGAGGCATTGGGGTGGAAACCAGAGGAGAAAGATTCCTGGCTGCAACCCTGGCCTATTGGGTGACCTTGGGCAAGTCACTGCCCTGCTCCCTGCCTCAGTTTTCCTATCAGTAAAATGTGGATAATGTTACTGACCTTTGTAAAACACTTTGCGATCTCGTGATGAAAAGCACTAGATAAGAGCTGGGTCTTATTTTATTATTTTATTGATCATGCGTAGGTGCCAGTGATCATGACTTGATTACATTTGTCATGTGCAAAGAGAATAATGTCCAAACCAGTATAATTATATCTACACTTGTGCTTTAAAAGGGCCAGTTTAACAAAGCTGAAAACAGTGACGAGTCAAATGAGCTGGGAGAAAGGATTTAATCAGAAAATTGTGAATGATATTTTGGAGTTGTATAAGAACATTGTACTAGATGTCCAAAAAGCCAAAATTCCCCAAGCAAGAAAGGTTACACAGGTGAAAAACCCCCCAACAACCTGGTTTAGAGGAGAAGTGAAAGCAGCTATAAAAAAATACAATGTAATGTATGGGGGGAAATATAAATTGGATGCTAGGAATTGTAGAAAATTGCTAAGGGAAGCAAAAGTTATCTATGGCCAGCTGAGTTAAGGACAATAAAAACACATTGGAGGGGGCTGGAAAGGGGAGGGGCTGGACTGGCCAGGGCACCTGTTCAGCAGGGGCGAGGGGTATTTGAAGTGGGGCTGGGCTGGCCGGGGTGTTTGGAGCGGGGCTGGAAAGGGAGGGGTTTGGCACTGGTGTGACTGCTGCTGGAATCCTGTGTCCAGTTCTCATGCCCACAGTTCAAGAGGATGTAGAAATATTGGAAGATTCAGAGAAGAGCTGCCAGAATGATGAAAGAATTGGAAAACCTGCCTTACAGTGAGACTTAAAGAACTCTGTCTATTTAGCTTAGCAAAGAGAAGGTTAAAGGATATGGATGGTGAGTTCTATGGACCAGTGATGCCTGGGCACCAGGAATATTCCTGGCCCGGAGCCCGGCTCCAGCAATGTTTGAGGCTGGGTCTCTCGGTCCCACCTTCCACCCCCGGGCGCTCCCCCCCACCCCGCACATCCCCCGGGTGATTTAAAATGGCCTGGGGCCCCCACCCAGCACTGGCAGCACAGCAGAGCTGAGTGGCTTCCTGCCTGCTTGCTCCACGTGTCTGTCGGCCCCTCCCTGCAGCCCCTGGGCGGGGTGGGTCTGTGTCTACACACACTGCTCCCGCCCCAAGCCCCCCTGCGGCCAATAGGAAGCTGTGGGGGCAGTGCCTGGGGGTAACAGCGTGCAGAGGCCCCCCGGCCCACTCTGCCTAGGAGCCCCAGGTAAGCGCCACACCCCTCCACCCCCTCCCAGAGACTGCACCCCCACCCCTTTCCCACAAACCCCCGCCTGTCCCCAAACTCCCTCCCAGAGCCTGCACCCAAACTTTGTCCCAGAGCCTGCACCCCTCACCCCCTCCTGCACTCCCACTCCGTGCCCCAGCCCCTCCGCACTCCCTCCCAGAGCCTGCACACAAACTCCCTCCCAGAGCCTGCACACCTCACCCCTCCTACACCCCCACCCCTTACCCCATCCCAGAGCCTACACCCAAACTCTGTTCCAGAGCCCACACTCCCTGCCATCCCCAAGCTCCCTCCCAGAGCCTTCACCCCTCACCCTGCACCCAAACTCAGTCCCAGAGCCTGTACCCCTCACCCTGGCCCCTCCTGAACCCGCACCCCCTGCCCCAGCCCAGAGCTTGCAACCAGCACCCAAACTCCCTCCCAGAGCCTGTAACCAAGACCCCCTCCCCAACCCAAACTCCATCCCAGAGCCCAACCTCTTGCCCCTTCTGCACCCAAACTCCCGACCAGAGCCAGCACCTGCACCCCTCCTGCACCCCAATTCCCTGCCCCAGCCCGGGGCCTGCACTCCAGACCTCCTCCCCCTACCCAAACTCCCTCCCAGAGCCTTAGGCGGGGGAGGGGGCAGAGTTTGGGGGGGCAGGCTCTGGGCATTCTGGGCACCACCAACATTTCTTCAAACCTGCCGCCCCTGTTAAGGGATGACTTGATCATAGTTTCTAAGTACCTACTTGGAAGCAGAAATTTTATAATGGGCTCTTCAAGGTCTAAAAAGATCCAATCTTTGGAATTTGGAACCAGACAAGGCACACATTTTTAATAGCCAAGGATTGTGGCAGATTCCCCATTACTGGCAATTTTTAAACCAAGCCACTCTCTGAAATGTTTGTAATATATTGTGGAAGAACTTGTCAGTCCTTGGCTTGTGTGTGGAAGTGTTTTTAGCCCACCAAGTAAGTAACCAGGAGCCATGGGAGGAGCTTGCCTGACCCTTGAGCCCCAGGATACAGGGAGGCCATAACAGTCCAGAAATGGGTTGCCATTGCCATATAGAGGCTGGCCGCCCCAGACTGCTGCAGGTCCAGGGCTGGCTTTAGGCCGATTCGGCCAATTCCCCGGAATGGGGCCCCGTGCCTAAGAGGGCCCTGCAACGTCCGGGGCTGCCGGCGGAGCAAAAAAAAAGGGGAAAAAAAAAAAAGCCACGTCCTGCTTCTCCCCCCTCCCTCCAGTGCTTGCGCTGCCATACAGCTGATCCGCGCAAGCCTGGGAGGGAGGGGTGAGGAGGAGGAATGCAGCGTGCTTGGAGAAGAGGCGGGGCCAGGGCGGGGATTTGGGGAGGGATCCAATGGGTCAGGGAGGGGTCGGAGGCGGTGGGGGGGCGAGACAATTCGCATCCTGGCGTGGGGCCCTGCACCTGCTAAAGCCGGCCCTGTGCAGGTCAGTTTGGTGGTGACAAGCGAACCCTCGATGTTGTGATGATGGAGGTTTTGGAGCTGATTATTCCTGTGGTTTGCCCTCGGGTGGTGGCGATTAATAAGGGTCCTGAAATACTGGCTGGCTTTGAGCAGATGGCCTTCCCAAGTCATGTACGCCGGGGTAGTCTATTTTTTGTCAAGGTCCAAATTTCTTGGTCAAGGTATAGTCAAGGTCCATACTCTTGAGCAAATGTAAAAAAATTATAACAACAATAATGATAAGTAAGTAAGTAGAAAGATTTCAGGGTTCATTCAAAGCATCTAGCGGTCCGGATTTGGCCAGCAGTCTGCCTATTGACTACCCGTGGAGTACGGGCCTTTGCTGGCACTCCTGTTCTCATTGTCTGCCTAGCACAAGGGGCACAGGAATATGGCTGCTGGAAAGCATACTGCTCCCTTGTTATGTAGCCTTTGGTCAACAATGGGGGGATTCATGGGCACAGCATGGGATGCACCGGCCAGGCACATGGTGCCAGAGCATTCCAGAGATCTGGCATTTACTTGTTTGAACAAGAAGGGACTTTTGTCCCCCTCACATGATATGGCTATCGATGGGGTGTCTGTGCCCACTATTGTGTGGGTGGCCAGGCCAACCCCCTGCTCTGGCTTATGAAGCTAAACCCTGATGAGAGAGCACCTAGCAGCAGAAGGCTTAGTCATCCCAGAGCAGTTGCCGGATGGTGGGGGAGTGTGCCTGGGGCAGGCTGAAGGCAAGAGAGTGCTGCCTACAAACCCATCACTTGTTCCTGGGGGGTGCTGCGCACTCAGGGCCGGTGCAAGGAAGTTTCGCGCCCTAGGCGAAACTTCCACCTTGCGCCCCCACCCCCAGTCCTGCGGCAGCTCCCCACCCCCCTGCCCTAAGGCACCCCCCCGCTTCGGCAGCTCCCCCCCTCCCCCAGGGAGCTGTGCAGCAGCTCCCCAACCTAGCTCACCTCTGCTCCGCCTCCTCCACAAACACGCCGCCCCTGCTCTAATTCTCCTCCCCTCCCAGGCTTGCGGCGCCAAACAGCTCATTGGCGCCACAAGCCTGGGAGGCGGGAGAAGTGGAGCAGTGACGGTGTGCTTGGGGAGGAGGTGTAGCAGAGGTGAGCTGGGGTGGGGAGCCCTGCGGCAGCTCCCCCCCGCCGCCGTGAGGCACCCCCACGGCAGCTCCCCACCCCCACGGCCCAGGGAGCCGTGCGGCACCTCCCCACCCCAGCTCACCTCTGCTCCGCCTCCTCCCCGAGCACGCCGCTTCCGCTCTAATTCTCCTCCCAGGCTTGCGGCGCCAAACAGCTGATTGGCACTGCAAGCCTGGCAGGCGGGAGAAGTGGAGCGGTGACCGTGAGCTCGGGGAGGAACGCTGTAAAAAAAATTTAAATTGGGGGCACCGCTTTTTGGCACCCCCAAATCTTGGCGCCGTAGGCAACTGCCTAGTTTGCCTTAATGGTAGCACCGGCCCTGTGAGCACTGCACACCATACTCCAGAATGCAGGCGAGACCTGTCACTGGGGCAGGTCGATGCCTATGCTGGATTACAGATGCAGTGCAGGAAGCCTGACAGTGGCCTCTGCTCAGTGGGGTTGGGTCTAGGAGAGCAAGGGGCATGGGGGACGCCCTGTGTGTCCTCAGCCTTGCTCTGCAGGGGGAGATGAGATCCCTGTAGACACGGGCTCACCTATGCTGTCCATAGCTATGTCTGTATCATTTATCTGAGGCTTTATTAAACTTCCCACCCTTTAGGAGATATTGAAAAGGTGCGTACCTGGAGTCAGGTGCCCTTTCTTCAAAAGGGTGTTGGGCTGGGATGCATCACCAGCCCATCACCCAGGCCCTCACCTCCCTGGGGTTAATGGTTCCTGCCAGGGGCACAATAAAGTGGGGCAGGGCAGCCCCCCTCTCCTTGGCTCTAGACTCTACTACACATTCACAGTGCCAGTCTCTCTGGTGGGAGGGGAGGGGGGAAGACATCCCAGCCAGTCCCAGTCTCTCTGGTGGGAGGGAAGGGGAGAGATCCTTGCTGGTTCTGGTCTCTCTGATGGGAGGGAAGCGGGGAGATGTCCCAGCTGGTTCTGGTGTGGGGGGAGGAGGGAGACATCCTGGACGTTTCTGGTCTCTCTGATGGGAGGGAAGGGGACAGACGTCCCGGCCGGTCCCAGTCTCTCTGGTGGGAGGGAAGAGGGGAGATGTCCTGGCTGGGCCTGGTCTGTCTGGTGGGAGGGTGTGACACAATGGGAATGTTCTTAATGTTTTGTCTGAATAGTGTGCGCACCTCAGTTTCCCCTGTGTGTTACTCAAGTATCTAGCTGGTGGAACAAGGGTGTATGATCCTTGCAGAGACCCCTGACAAGGAGGTGTTACTGCCAGCTGGCTACCAGAGCACAGACAATGGCCAACACTCTGTATCCTGGCAACTGGTGGCCAGGGCCCATCCTCTGTGAGAGCCAGCTGGAGGTGTTGGAGAACAAAGCGACAGGTGGAGGCCAGGGGACCTGCTTGCCCCAGAAAGAGACAGAGGACACAGGAGGGCAGCTGGGTGTGAGTGAGGCTCAGGGGCCATCACAGGTCCATCTGAGGATGGGGAACTCGAAAGGGGAGAGCTCTGGGTGCGCCCTGGCCTTGTTCTGTGTCATGTGCCATGAACATTCCTAGGCATAGGCGCTGCTCTCAACAGCATCTCCACATACGGAGAGCACGGCCAGGAGCATGGAGGGCGCTGTGCCCTGGAGCTGAACTTCCCCGGCCCAAGACTCCTCAAAGGCTCTGTCCCTCCCTGAGAGGCCCAGCTGGGAGCAGCCAGCCTCTGCAGATGCCCACTCTTGGTGGAGTCTCTGCACAGCTTCCCTGCTGAGAGGTGGTAGGGAGAGAAACTTCCTTCCTCCCGGTGGCTGGTTGCTGGATGTGAATGTTCTGGGATGCTGATACGGAATCCAGACTGCGAGGTGACCCCCACACCTCACGTCTCCTGTGCCAGCCTAAAGCAAACTTAACCCGTCTCCCCATGCTGGGGGAAGTACAGAGGGAAACTGAGGCACACATTGGAGTCATAAAAGTATTCCAGAAAATCCTTGCTTCGTCTCACTTCCATCCAGGCAGATGGAGCAACAGAGAAATGCTGTTAAGTGGAGTCAGTATTAACTTGGCCCATTAATATCTGTGACTGGAGGAAGGGGATTCAGAAACACAGAGAGACACTCAGCCCTTTGAGCAAAGTTAGCCCAATCACTTCCCAAGGCAGACACATTCCTTACAAACCAGGGTTGGCATCTGCTTCCCATGGAGGATAGGTTTGTAGGACTACAGGGTTTGCCTTGGTGGCATTGGCTCAATTTCCCTTTCCCCAAAGATGTACTGCACTCACTGACTGCTGCCCTCCCTCCCCGAGGTGGCTGCGTCTGATCCAGGTATGGCGATCCTGCAGGTTCCAATGCAAAGAAAGATTATCCTGCTCTGAGCGATACTAGCCCAGTCAGTACTGGGTTCACCATGGCTAGGGTTACCATACGTCCAGATTTTCCCAGACATGTCTGGCTTTTTGGTCCTCAAATCCCCGTCCGGGAGGAATTTCCAAAAAGCCGAACATGTCCGGGAAAACAGGGAGGCATGGTAAGGGGACCGCCTCCTCCCCGGGGTTCAACTTTCCCGGCTCCTGCTGCTCTCCCCAGCACAGCAGCAGCTGGAGCCCGGGAGGAGGCGGCCAGTGGGGCTGGGCTGGAGCCACTTGGCCAGGGCCGGTGGGGCTGGGGGTGCTCGGCCGCCGGCCGGGGCTGGGCCGGGGGTGCTCGGCCAGAACCGGGGTCCAAGCCGAGACGGAGCTGCTGGGACAGGGGCTGGGGGTGCTTGGCCAGGGCCGGTGGGGCTGGAGCAGCTCAGCCAGGCCGGTGGGACCGGAGCAGCTCGGCCAGGCCGGGAGTGCTAGGATGCTGGCCGGAACTGGGGCCCGAGCCGAGCTGGGCCGGAGTGACCAGGTCTGGGGGTGCTTGGCCAGCGCTGCTCAGCCAGGGCCGGGGCCGGGCCGGAGCAGCTCGGCCGGGGCCGGTGGGCCCAGGGGTGCTCAGCTGCTGGCCAGAACCGGGGCCCGAGCCGAGCTGGGCCGGAGCGACCGGGGCCGGGGGTGCTCGGCCGGCTGCCAGAGGGAGCCGCTCGGCCGGGGGGGGGGCCGGACTGGGCCGCGTCTCCTCATGCCCCCCCCAGCCCCAGCTTACCTGCTGCCTGCCTGATTCAGGCTTCCCGCGAACATTTGATTTGCGGGAAGCAGGGGAGGGGGAGGAGCAGGGGGGCGGAGTGTTCGAGGGAGGGGGCAGAGTTGGGGCGGGGACTTTGGGGAAGGGGCGGACCTGGGGCGGGGCAGGGAAGGGGCGGAGATGGGGCAGGGCCAGTGGCAGAGAAGGGGCAGAGTTGGGGCAGGGCCGTGGCCCCTTGGAGTGTCCTCTTTTTCAGGGGCTCCAATATGGTTTCCTGGCACTAGGCCCACACTCAGAAGGGGCCCATAACACCCGCTTCCTCCCCTCCCGCAGCGTTGTGAGAGGCAGCACACTGGTTACCACAGCGCCAAGCCTCCAGCCGCAGAGAACACCTAACCCCTCCCCCGGAGGCCTGGGTAGCCCCTGGGGCAGGCAGACCCTTCCCTGAACTATGATACATTGTATCCCCTCCACCTTGCCCAGAGACAGGCAGCAACACTCCAGCTCTCATCCTTGACCGCAAAGATCCAGCCCAAGAGCCCAAGGGACCCCGGGAGCTGTAGTTCCTTGGCCAGCTCCCTGCCTGGCGAGCCAGCCCTGGAGCAGGAAAGGAACTATATTTCCCAGCATTCCCTTGGCCGCTATCAACAGGAAAGGGAGGGGGAGGGTGTGAGGAAGCTGCTAGGGCTGGTGTGAGACCGGATGCACTGGGCTTGCTGTGAATGGGGAGCTGGCTGCTAGAAGGGGGTGGTGCTGTGAATGGGCAACATGCACAAGGAGTAGAAGGCTTTCGCACAGATATCACCCTCAGAAGATTTCCCCAGACAGGATTAGGGATGCTGGTGGCCTCAGCTGGCAGCCCCCAAAGAATCATAGATGCTGTGACAAAGTTCCTCCTCTATCTTGGTGGGTCCTGCGCTTATTGGTGGATTTTCTTGCCTCAGAGATTCACCATGTGGGTTGGGGAACAGCCCAGAGACCTTTCCCTATGGAAGATCCCACAGTCCAGGTCAATTGGGAGGTTTGGGGGGAACCCGGGCCCGCCCTCTACTCCGGGTTCCAGCCCAGGGCCCTGTGGACTGCAGCTGTCTATAGTGCCTCCTGTAACAGCTGCATGACAGCTACAACTCCCTGGACTACTTCCCCATGGCCTCCTCCAAACGCCTTCCTTATTCTCATCACAGGACCTTCCTCCTGGTGTCTGATAATGCTTGTGCTCCTCAGTCCTCCAGCAGCACACCCTCACCCTCTCCCTCTCAGCTCCTTGCGCCTCTTGCTCCCAGCTCCTCACACTCACACCACAAACTGAAGTGAGCTCCTTTTTAAAACCCAGGTGCCCTGATTAGCCTGCCTTAGTAGATTCTTTATCAAGCCAGGCCACAAAAACCTCTACGGATGGAGATTCCACCACCTCCCTAGGTAACCCATTCCAGTGCTTCATCATCCTCCTAGGGAAATAGTGTTTCCTAATGTAAGCAGAGTCAGGATGAGCTCTACCCTGACATCTGGTGGTGAATTATGGCGAGTGCGGAAAAGAACTCCAGGGGCTGATCTTGTTTGCATAGGCACACCCACTCGCCTGGCATGAAACAACAGCAACTCAAAGTGGTTACTTTGGCTGGTGTGGGATTCCCAGTTTTCTCTGTTATTGGGGCAAAAATGTAACCCTTCTGCCCATCTAAGTTGGCAGCAACAAGGGCCGGGTTCTGTATGTAGGGGTTCCGTTTCAATAACGCAATGCAAAACCAGCTCGAGCCCCCACCCAGTGACCTGGGACAATTACATACCACCCCCTGGGTGCCTCTAAGAGGCAATACTTCCCCTCTCACAGCACGGAGTCTGAGTGTAGCAGGAAATGTTTAATAACATGAGGTAAACGACATCAGCATTAAATTGGAAAAACACCACAAACAGGATTCATTACACAAACCATGAGCAAAAAACCCACCCCAGCAAATTGGGCTGTGTCCTTTCCCTTTGGTTCTTGAATCCAGCAACCCAAAAATCACCCAGAGTCCCCAAAGTCCAACACCCCCAAAGTCTCTTGGATCCAGCAACCACCCAAAGTCCCAAAAAGTCCAACAAACCCCAAAGTCTCTGTCCCTGGTCAGTGCAGCCCCAGAGTAAAGGTGGGGGGGGCCACACAGGGTATTAAAGGGCACCCTACGTGATCCGAGGCCAGCTGACCGTCTCTCCGTGGGGTTCTGCCGCAGCCTTCACTACGAGCCACTCCACTTCCTGCCGTCCCACAAGCTGCTCCGCTCCTCGACCTGTGAGCCGCTCCAGCTGTCCCCGCAAACAGCTCCGCTCGCTGTTCCTTGGGCCGCGCCAACCGGCCCCGCAAGGCTTCGCGCCACTCACTGCTCCTCCAGTCATCCCCACAAATTGCTCCGCCAGCTGCTTAGCAATATAGCTTCAGGCTCCCCCACTAGTTAACACAGCACTCAGTGATCTCAGCTCTTAATAACTTTAGATATGTTGTGATTTCAGCTCATAGTAGGGGAGCCACAGTGCTAGTGCACCATTGGCCCAAGCTGAATTCAGCTCAGCAGCCTGTAACTAAACTCCTAATGGAATCAAAGTTAGCTCTAACATTCAACAGTGGAGAGAGGAGGTAGTGCAATTGTGTTTCAAGCCCTCAGAGGGGACCCAACCCATCAGGTACAAATACCTGTCCCCATCCTCTCTCAATTCACTGGGTTTTGTAACCTATAAGAACATAAGAAAGGCCGTACCGGGTCAGACCAAAGGTCCATCTAGCACAGTATCCTGTCTACCGACAGTGGTCAATGCCAGGTGCCCCAGAGTGAGTGAACCTAACAGGCAATGATCAAGTGATCTCTCTCCTGCCATCCATCTCCATCCTCTGACAGACAGACACCATTCCTTACCTGTCCTGGCTAATAGCCATTAATGGACTTAACCACCATGAATTTATCCAGTTCTCTTTTAAACTCTGTTATAGTCCTAGCCTTCACAACCTTCTCAGGTAAGGTATTCTACAAGTTGACTGTGCACTGCATGAAGAAGAACTTCCTTTTATTTGTTTTAAACCTGCTGCCTATTAACCCATGCCCCTTGTCAAGCAAGTGCTACTTAGGTAATGGTGAAGGACTCACTCAGTCCTTCTGTCATACAACAGTTCCACTGGCCTTGATTCACGGAATCAGGGTAACAAAACTTTATTCTTCCTGCCCCAATAACAGAGAAAACTGGGGATCCCACACCAGCCAAAGTAACCACTTTGAATTGCTGTTGTTTCATGCCAAGCGAGTGGGTGTGCCTATGCAAACAAGATCAGCCCCTGGAGTTCTTTTCCACACTTGCCATAATTCACCACCAGATGTCAGGGTAGAACTCATCCTGACTCTGCTTACACAAATATCCAACCTAGACCTCCCCCGCTGCAGCTTGAGACCATTACTCCTTGTTCTGTCATCTGCCACCACTGAGAACAGCCGAGCTCCATCGTCTTTGGAACCCACCTTCAGGTAGTTAAAGGCTGCTATCAAATTCCCCCCTCACTCTTCTGTTCTGCAGACTAAACAAGCCCAGTTCCCTCAGCCTCTCCTTGTAAATCATGTGCCTCATCCCCTGATCATTTTTGTTGCCGTCCACTGGATTCTCTCCAATTTGTCCACATCCTTTCTGGAGTGGGGAGCCCAAAACTGGATGCAATACTCCAGATGTGGCCTCACCAGTGTCGAATAGAGGGAAATAATAATTTCTCTTGATCTGCTTGCAATGCTCCTACTAATGCAGCCCAATATGCCATTGGACTTCTTGGCAACAAGGGCAAACTACTGACTCATATCCAGCTTCTCATCCACTGTAATCCCCAAGTCCTTTTCTGCAGAACTGCTGCCTAGCCAGTCGGTCCCCAGCCTGTAGCGGTGCATGGGATTCTTCTGTCCTAAGTGCAGGACTCTGCATTTGTCCTTGTTGAACCTTTTTTGGACCAACCCTCCAATTTGTCTAGGTCACTCTGGACCCTATCCCTACCCTCCAGTATATCTACCTCTCCCCCAAGCTTAGTGTCATCCGTGAACTTGCTGAGGGTACAATCTATCCCATCATCCAGATCACTAATAAAGATGTTGAACAAAACCGGCCCTTGGGGCACTCTGGTTAATACCGTCTGCCAACTAGACATCAAGCTGTTGATCACTACCCATTGAGCCCGACAATCTAGCCAGCTTTCTATCTTACTTATAGTCCATTCATCCAAGCCATATTTCTTTAACTTCCTGGCAAGAATACTGTGGGTGACCATATTAAAACCTTTGATAAAGTCAAGATATATCACATCCACTGCTTTCCCCATATCCACAGAGCCAGTTACCTCATCATAGAAAGCAATCAGGTTGGTCAAGCATGACTTGCCCTTGGTGAATCCATGTTGACTGTTCCTGATTACCTTCCTCTCCTCCAAATGCTTTAAAATGCTTTCCTTAAGGACCCGCTCCATGATTTTTCCAGGGACAGAGGTGACGCTGTAGTTCCCTGAATTTTCCTTCTTCCCTTCTTAAAGATGGGCACTATATTTGCCTTTTTCCAATCGTCCGGAATCTCCCCTGATCACCATGAGTTTTCAAAGATAATGACCAATGGCTCTGCAATCACATCAGCCAATTCCTTTAGGACCCTTGGATGCATTAGATCTGGACCCATGGACTTGTGCATGTTCAGTTTTTCTAAATAGTCCTTAACCTGTTCTTTCACCACTGAGGGCTGCTCACCTCCTCCCCATACTGTGTTGCCCAGGACAGCAGTGTGGGAGCTGACCTTGTCTGTGAAGACGGAGGCAAAAAAAGCATTGAGTACTTCAGCTTTTTCCACCTTATCTGTCACTATGTTGCCTCCTCCATTCATTAAGGGTCCCATACTTTCCCTGACCTTTTTCTTGTTGCTAACTTACCTGTAGAAATCCTTTTTGCTAGCTGCAACTCCAATTGTGTTTTGGCCTTCCTGATTACACGTGGAGGAAGGAATTGGGTGGAATGAATGGACCAATGCATCTCTATCTGAAGCCTAGCAAGGGAGGTATCCGCGCAGGAGAATGTGACTCAATTTTCACTTCTGAGTCGTGGAAGCAGCAATTGGCTTTTCATTTCCAGATTTATCTAATATTCAGAATGGGAATCTAGCACCTGCCTTCCAGATTTGAACCCCTCAAAGTTCAGGAGTGCTCAAGTTCAATTTGGGCTGCTGTCTGTTGTTACTTCATTTCTCCCAAATCAAATACTGATCCACTGTCATTTGCTGTAGAAAAAGTAGGATAAAATTGATCAACAAATGCTGGCAGTTTCCCAATGCTAACTAGGACTGGAATTGCTATGTTCAATAACCATTACCGTTTTTTTTTAAAAGATGACAGTAATATTGCATTAGCATGTTCCCCACAGAAACTAAGAGTGGAACAAAAGAACAGCAAAGTCACCTCAACTTTTCCTCATTATGTGGGCAGTCTTACAATATGGATCCAGATATCCTCTTATCAGGTGCTGTCATCTCCCTGGGCAAAGAGCCCCTCCTGCCCCTGAGCTGACACCTTATGTCTGGTTCTCCTGTCCCGCTTCTGCCAGAGGGGGAACACAGAGCATAATACACCCACCCCACCCCAGCCTGCAGCCACCAGAGCGATGCTGCAGAGCTTCTGGGCCTGGTCCAGCTCCTGGAAACCTGCAGAGAGAGGGAGACTGAGCCCAGGCTGCTGTTAGACCCTGGGTGGGGGCAGCAGGGACACGGCACCATCTAGAGCAGTTCCCAAACTGGGGTTCATAAAATGTTACAGGGGGTTCTCGGGAAAAAAATCTCTAATGGTGGACAGAGCTGTCCCTAGGGACCTCAGGCAGCATGGGTCCAGCAGCCCAGAGCCTCTAGACTTCCAAAAGCCAAGTAGATCAGTGCAAGCATATCTATCACACTGAGGAGATTTAAACTTCAAGACTCCTTATAAGAAAGGGAAAGGGAGGTGGATATTTTTTGCTGTTTTTAAAATTAAATAGGCCGCTAGTATTGTTTTTTAAATTATTATGAAGAACAAGTTTAAGCTTTATTGTAACGTGCGTTGTTTGCCTGGACTGCTCAAGACCTGAATGCTTGTGTAGGAGGAACTCTTTGAGTTGGCTTCTTAAATACCTTCATATTGTTTCACATCTGATACTCCTTGATGAAACATAGGAGCTTTGTCTTATAACAGGCTTATTCAAAGAGATACAAGCTACAAAAGTGAGATCTTGGAAGAGTGTTGCCGTTTTCATAATGTAATAAAAATACTGTAATGATAAATAATTAATAATAAATAGTGTGTAATAAGCATGTCATCAAAACAAATTTCATATTTCCAAGATCACTGCTTTTATAATTTATACTCAGGTCAGCGGCGCGCTCCAAGCGCGTGCCTGGGGCGGCAAGCCGCGGGAGGCGGCCTGCCGTTCCCTGTGGGGGCGGCAGTCAGGGAGCCTTCGGCGGCTTGCCTGCAAGAGGTCCGCTGGTCCCGCGGATTCTGCTGCGATTCAGCGGTGGTTATGCTTAATCCGCGGGACCAGGAACCTCCCACAGGCATGCCACCAAAGGCATCCTGCCTGCCATGCTTGGGGCGGCAAAAAATCTAGAGCCACCCCTGACTCAGGTAAAGGAGAAAATCCCTGGAAATATTCATTTTTAGGAGGGGGCTCGCAAAACTTGACATTTTAGTGAAAGGGGTTCACAGGTTGTTAAAGTTTGGGGACCACTGATCTAGAGGAGTTTAATGAGCGGAGCGTCATCTTGGGGAGAAGAGCAGATGGTGCTGTCACCGCCCTTGGAGAAGCCAGGTGTTCTTCCCACTGGGTGGGTCCCAACCCAGGTCCTGCCGGATAGGGGTCCCCATCTTAAAAGCTCCAACCCCACCTGTGTTTACTGCCCATCCTTGGCATCCTCAGCAGAGTGGCACAGTCAGGCCTTCCCCTCTCTGCCCAGAGTGGGTCCCCCAGGGCAGGCTGGTGAGGGGCATTGGCAGAGGGTGAAACATGAGCTGTTTGATCTACAATCAGTCCCATCCCCTGGAGGTGCATCCGTCTGTGGTGTTGGTCCAGTCAAGCACCCCCCTCCTGCCTCCCACGACCTCTCCCTAGGCTGCTGTCCCAGGTCTTCTGAGCCTGCAGTCTGAACAGAGCACTCGCTTGGGGCACATAGCCTCTATTCAGCACCCCATCCTGAGAACACTGACCATCCAGCACTAGATGGATGGTCCCCAAACTTTTGAGGGTCACGCCCCCCTGTCCCTATGTTCGTGCCCCCCCACAGCCAGAGCCAGGGCCAAGAGCAGGGCCAAGGCTCCTGGGGACAGGGGGGAATAGACGCAGACAGGTGTAAGGGGACTGAGGCTGGGGCTGCAGCTGGGGGTGGGTCTGGGTCAGGAGCCACGGCCAGGGGCCGAGGCTCGGGACAAGTGCAGGGCTGGGAGCTAGGTCCGCGGCTGGGGGCGGGGCCGGAGTAGAGCTGGGGGTGGGGTGGGCAAGGGCTCAGTGGTGCTCCCCCCCCCCATGGGGGCTTGCCTGGTCTGCTGCATCCCACGAACGTTCCTCTGTGCCCCCTTGGAGGTCATGCCATACAGTTTGGGGACCTCTGCCCTAGAACCTGTGCTCAGCTCTCAGGCTGCCCCAGAGCTTAAACACACCCTCTCCCAGGATCCCACCAAAGGTGTGAGCCCGCTGGGTGCCAGCTGACCTCTCTCGGGGAGCCTGCGAGCAGGGGGAGCCCATAACACACACACGCACTCGGCAAAGGACTCGAACGCAGCACTGCTCCTTACTTACCGGCACACAAAATACACTGTTCTCTACCAAACTCCCAAACCTGGCTTGCATATGCCCGGTTGGTTCCCTCAGCTCTCCAGAGGGCACTCTGGGCTGGGCTCAGGGTCGTCTGGGCTCCTCCAGCCTTCTTCTGCTGCAGGGCATGGCTTGGGTTCTGAAACATGGATCCGTCTCTCCTCCAGCTCATCTCCTAGGGCTAGCCCGTCCCCTTCCCCTCTGCTGTCCAAACTTCCTGGATGTGCCTCTCCGACCTCTCCCAGCTTAGTCACCCCTCTCTGTCCTGCTTGTGGAATTTCCACCCCCCAAAACCCAAGCAGATCAACTTGGCCAGACTGGTTTCCCAATGCAGGCACCCTCCTTAGCATAACTATTGCGTGGTCAGAGCACAGTTAGTTCACTATCACTGCAAACAAACAATTGCAAAAGGAAAACTAATGAAAAGTCACTGAATCAGCAAATGCAAAATACAGTAAAAGCTTGCTTTCTCTGTGGATCCACACATCTTGCAAGCTACACAGGATATCCAGCAAAAGTAGCTCAGTGCAATCAACAGGTGCATGCAGTTACAATACCAGATGTTACTGTGCTGAGTGTAGACAAAATCACTACTGCATATATTGCAGAACAAATAAAGTGCACTGTAAATGTTTCTGCCATACCCTCAGGCAAATCACACTCTATTCAGCTAATGTTGGATACTGGCTCAACAGTATCTATACTACCTGATTCCATCTATTTGCGTTAATTTAAACATGTGCCTCTTACTGAACCCAAACTTCACTTGGTATGATATTTGAAAAACCATATTCCAATACATGGCTGCCTGCCAGCAATAGTTATTTTTGTTGATTGCTGTGTAACTGCGGAGTTCTACATTGTCCACCAAGGCACTCCTATCCTTGGCAGAGATTTATTAGATGCTTTAAATCTCAGGGTAGTTAATGGACGAATTGATCTTCCTCAGCAAAGCACTCTTGCTGTACACACACCAGTTTCAGCTGGGACCCAACTCCAGGTTGAGGAGAAACTCGGCTGTGCTTATGGGTTTCTGCATAAAGTTAAAATGCGGAATAATGTGATGCCTGTACGACAGAAATTACGGCCGTAACATTTTCAGTCAGGGAAGCTGTTTCAGAGGAACTTAGAAAACTTGTTCAAAAGGACATTATTGTAGAGATTAACTCCTCAGAATGGGTTTCACCTATAGTAGTGATGCAGAAGAAGGGTGGAGACATTCACCTTTGTGTGGACTTAAGGGAGCCAAATAAAGCTATTGTGATTGACAGCCATCCTCTTCCTCACATAGAAGAAGTATTTGCAGAACTCCGTGGAGCAAAGATGTTTTCTACTCTTGATTTGCAGAGCGCATACCACCAGGTTATGTTGCATGAAGATAGCAGAGACCTCACAGCATTTATTACACATGAGGGACTATTTAGTTTTAAACGTGTTCCATACGGTCTCGCATCTGCCCCAAGTGCCTTCCAAAAAATGATGTCATTGATTCTGAAGAATCAACATGGAGTTCAGTGCTATTTGGATGATATTATTGTGTTTGGTAATACTACTGAGGAGCATGACAATAACCTGCAGTCTGTACTAAACTGCATCAACAAAGCAGGCCTCAAGCTCAATAGGTCCAAATGCAAATTTAGACAAACTGAACTCTCCTTTCTGGGGCATACAATTTCACAGGCTGGACTAAAACCTGATCCCAGATCATAGCCTGGAAATTTCAAATGCTCCTCCTCCAACAGATTTGCAAACCTTACGTTCCTTCTTGGGTCTTACCTCCTGGTATGCAAAATTCATTCACAATTATGCTTCTGCATTGAACCGTTACGAGAAATACTATAGAGAAGTTCAACCTTAGTGTGGACAACGGATGCACAAGCTAGTTTCGAAAGGGTGAAAGACTTGATTGTACATAGTCCAGTACTTGCACTATTCAGTCCCGCATTGCCCACAAACAGGGCCGGTGCTACCATTAAGGCAAACTAGGTGGTTGCCTAGGGCGCCAAGATTTGGGGGCGCCAAAAAGTGGTGCCCCCAATTTTTTTTTACAGCTTTCCTCCCCGAGCTGGCGGTTGCCGCTCCACTTCTCCCGCCTGCCAGGCTTGCAGTGCCAATCAGCTGTTTGGCACTGCAAGCCTGGGAGGAGAATTAGAGCGGGAGCGGCGTGCTCAGGGAGGAGGCGGAGCAGAGGTGAGCTGGGGTGGGGAGGTGCCACACGGCTCCCTGGGCCGGGGGGGGGGGGAGCTGCCGCGGGGGTGCCTCAGGGCAGGGGGGGACTGCCGCAGGGCTCCCCACCCCAGCTCACCTCTGCTATACCCCCTCCCCAAGCATGCCGTCACTGCTCCACTTCTCCCGCCTCCCAGGCTTGCAGCGCCAATCAGTTGTTTGGCGCCACAAGCCTGGGAGGGGAGGAGAATTAGAGCAGGGGCGGCGTGCTCGGGGAGGAGGCTCAGCAGAGGTGAGCTGGGGTGAGGAGCTGCCGCACAGCTCCCAGAGGGGGGGGGGAGCCGCCACGGGGGGGCACCTTAAGGCGGAGGGGGGAGCGGCCGCGGGGGGGGCCGAAGGGCCGGGGGGAGGGAAGGGAGCTGCCACAGGACTGGGGGGAGCACAAGGTGGAAGTTTTGCCTAGGGCACGAAACTTCCTTGCACCGGCCCTGCTCACAATTGTAACTACTGATGCTTCTGATTACGGACTTGGGGCTGTCCTCACACAACTTCATGAGGACAACACCGAGAGGACTGTTGCATTTGCTTCAAGGACACTAAGTAATGCTGAGAGAAAATATTCTACAGTTGAAAAAGAAGCACTTGCTTGTGTCTGGGCTACTGAAAAATGGAGAACTTACCTGTGGGGGCTGGACGTTCAAGTTGCGCACAGACTACAGCCCTTTGACGATGTTGCTCACTACGAAAGGACTGGGAAGAGCAGGATATCGTATTGCTAGCTGGTCTGCAAGACTACTCTCTTTCAATTATGAACTGGAATATAAGCCTGGAAACGAAAATGTAGTAGCTGATTGCCTTTCTCGCCTGCCTTTGCCTTCACCAGATGGTCCACCGGAGGATGAGGATGTAGTAGTTGCGCTTATTACAAGCACTCTTACTGCAGTTACGAGAGAACAATTTCAAGCTGCTTGTTCAGCATGTCCAATTCAACAAAAATACGGGGATTTCTGACAAAGAGATGGCCTAGTAACCCTAAAAACCTTGACCCAGTTTTGCTGCCTTATTTTAGAGTTCGGGATGAGCTTTCTTTGCTCAATGGCTGTGTGCTACGACGTACACACCAGCTACTTGTGCCAGAAGGATTACAGTCAAAACTCATACACCTGGCACACGATACTCATCAGGGAATTGTCAGAACCAAACAACAACTACGGGATCTGTATTGGTGGCCAGGGATGGATTCTCAAACTGAAGCACTCATAAAATCCAGTGTCACTTGCCAAATGCATGATAGGACAGCAGTGACATATACCCCTCCATTACAGCCTGTTCCTCTTCCTGAATCTGCATAGGAAAAAGTGGCGATTGACATTGTAGGACCCTTTGATACTGCTCCAATTGACTGTTGTTATGCCATCATTTTAATAGACTATTTCAGCAAATGGCCTGAGGTAGCGTTTACGTCGCAAATTTCTTCTGCTACAGTAATTAAGTTCCTCTCTTCGGTTTTTAGCAGAGAAAGTAACCCCAAAGAACTGGTTTCAGATAATGGTAGTCAATTTACTTCCCTGGAGTTTGAAACTTTTCTAGCAGAGAGGAACATTTTACACAGGAGGTCATCCCTATATTACCCTCAAGCCAACGGGGAAATCGAACGGTTTAACAGAAGTTTGAAAGAGAGTTTGCAAACAGCTAAACTGGAAGGGCGATTGTGGATACCCTTCACTACTGATTTCTTGCAAGCATACCGGGCTACACGACATGCCACAACGCAAAGATCACCTGCAGAGTTACTGCATGGGAAACAGCTGAATACTAAACTGAACATTGCTGGATTGTTAAAGGTACGACCTGATGCCCCAAACAAGGATGATGTGAGAAAGACAGTTGAACAGAACCAAGCAAAGTCTAAGGCTTTCACAGACAAACGGTGGGGTGCTAAGGAACGAAAGTTTGAGTGTGGTTCCTTTGTTAGAATACGAAAACCTGGAATCTTACGTAAAGGGGACCATAAATTCACAGCTCCTCTTAAAATCATAGAGAAGAGACCTCACACCTATCGACTTTCTAATGGGCAGGTATGGAATGCTTCTTATCTTGCACCTGCCTATGCACCAAGAGGAAATTTTGCCAACACCCAGTCTGCATTGGATTACTTTACCGTAGAACTAACACAACAAGACATTGCACTGGAACCGGGGCTTGAAAGACGGCCTGTCAGATCCAGACGACCACCTGCCTGGACTAGAGACTATTTTATGTAGTATCTACAGAGTTTTCAGTGGGCTGGTCCACACTAACCCCCAAGTTCAAACTAAGGATACGTCTATACTTACCTCCGGGTCCGGAGGTAAGCAATCNGAGAGAACCTTTGATGCATAAGCCACTGGTTTCAGGGAGGACCCACTGTGCTGTAATAGCCGTCTTGGTGGTTGCCAACTGCAGGTGGAAGGGCTGGTTGACTTGTGGGTAAGCAAGTGCTGGTGCAGTCATTAGGGCTTGCTTCAGATCTATGATAGCTTTTTGTTCTTTGGTTTCCCAAGTCCATGGCTGATTTCTTCTCAAGAGTTTATAGAGAGGTCTAGCCTTCTCACTGTAATTCTCAATGAAGTCCCTAGAATATCCGACTAGTCCAAGGAATGAGCTTAACGTGCTTACATCGATTGGAGTAGGGAGCTTGGATATGAGCTCCATCCTTGAGATGTCCGGTTTTCTCCCTGTTGGTCCAAGCTGAACTCCAAGGCAAGTCATTTGCTGCTGGACAAGTTGAGCCTTACTAGGATTTATTAAAAATCCATTCTTCTTTAATGCTTCTAGGACTTCATCTAAAGCGGCACAGTTTTCGTCCCTGGTCTGTGTGGCGATCAAGATGTCATCCACATAACTTACTATGTTATTAGAGTAAGTTAGATTCTTCCACAGAGTGGCCACTATCCGATGACACAGGCTTGGGGCATTATGATAGCCCTGTGGGACCCTTGTAAAGGTTAGTTGTCGGTCATCAAAAGTAAAAGCAAACTTATAAAAGGAGGAAGGGTGGAGAGGGATTGAAAAGAAGGCATTTGAAATATCTAAAACTGAAAACCAACAAGCACCTTCCGTGATTAACGCCATCACCTCGAGAAATTTGGCCACCACAGGAGCCAATCTTGGGGTGACCTGGTTTAGCCCTCTGTAGTCCACGGTGAGCCTTCATGATTTATCAGCTGCCTTCCTAACAGGCCAGATGGGTGAGTTGCATGTACTTCGGCAATGGACCAGCACTCCTTGTTCCAAAAGTGCATTTATAGTGGGTTTATAAAGGGATTCCTTTGCCTCGACTGAATATCTGTACTGACTTAATGGTTTAGGATCAGGTCCCTCTACCTTCACAGAAGCGTCCATTTTCCCACAACTGAGGTCAATAGGAGCAAAGACTGCACAATCTCTTCCTGTAATCTGTTTAATGTCCTCTTCTCACTCAGGAAGAACCAGTTCATCAGGTGCCTTGACAGCATATATTCTATGGGCTACGGGGATCACAAGACCTACTTCTCCACCTTCAACCTGCCATAGCATATTGTTGGGTAAGTCCACTACCACCCGAAATGTCTTCAATACATCTATTCCCAAGATTCCACTTCCATCTAGCTGTTGTAGGTCGGAAGAAGCTTGGGTGGACAGATGTCCCACAGAACAGGTGATAAATTCTGCGAATGGTATAGTGCTCTCCTTCCCATTATAAGAGAGGAGAGACAATGTATTTTACTGGAATAGTCCTTATAATGGAATTTGCCTTGGTACAAAGGAGGCTGATAGATGCCCCAGTGTCTAGCAATGCCTGCTACCTAATACTTCCGAAACTTCCCTCCAGTTTGATTTCTACAGTAGGCCCACCCCAATAATCATTAATTAAAGGGGCCACAAACCCAGGGGCTTGGGAAGCTCGGCCACCTCAACTAAAATTAAGTGAGGTGGATGCTATAGGATCATAAGAACCTTGGCCATTTCCTTTCTTGCCTGCTGAACCTTGTCCTACCTCATACTGAGCTAGTTTCAGGAACATGTCCTCTGCTGATAATCTTTTCTTTACCAGACTGTCCCATGGCTCATGCTTACTTAGTCTCTTTAATAGTACTTTTCTCATTATTTTCATTTCCTCTGCAGAGCCACTAAACATTTTGTTGTTAAATTCAGGAGTTTTGGATTGTTGTTGTATTTGGTCTTTGCCTTGGTCCTTATCATAAAAGGCTTTGTTGTTAAATGCTGCCATCTTTTTCTTGGTTTCTCCACCAGGGTAGGCTAGCTGTTGTGGCTCATAAACTTCCCTGGCCCTGGCTTCCAAATCAGGCATATGTGCTATTCGAACATCCACTGGGCCCATTCCCAACCTTATGCTGGGTACTAAACCTTGCACATAAAGCTCCCTCAATTCAGGGACATCATAATCAACTACACTACCATTGTTAACTCCCAAACCAGCACGCTAAAATAACAGTTTTTCCGCAATAAGTACCTTTCCGGACGATCCTCCGGCATCTGCTTTTCAGCACATGCGTTACCCATTATATTTTCATAAGGAAAGTATAATTTGATAACACACTTATATATAGTATACTGGTCAACATTAATATCTACTATAGTGCCATATGGCAATGCAGCAAAATCCTCTGTTGACATACACTCCTTAGGATGGTTACCACATCCTCCTGACTGAGATTAGGAGTTGCTGACAATTTTGCCAGCCAGTTTAGTACTGTCTCTTTATTGCAAGGACCCATTTGTTTCTCCAAAGCCCAAGTTTGTTCAGGAGTGAGAGCTCTGCTTTCATGTTTTACTGGGGGGGGTCTATCATCATCATATTGAGTCACAGTGGTGACAATAGGGGCCAATGGGTATCCCCAGTTTACATGCATGGCTTCTTCAAGGCTGTGAGATGCCGAGGGTTCCAACCCTTTTCCCACTGAGTAGCTAGTGGTGAGTCCTCAGTTTCTGAATCTGGGTCTAACTCATTAAACCCAGAATTAAAAGCAGCTAAAGGGTTTGTCTTAATTGCACCCATTAAACCTTTAGCTAATTGCAGCTGCTTTTACAGATTCTCAATGCGGCAGTCACAGGCCGCATGGCTAACAGATCTTTTGTTGCCATTATGGGCCTCATTTAGGAGCTGGCGCACCTCCGCCTGTGACTCCTGGAGCTCCCTGTTTTTTACCTCAGCAACAGTTTCTACAGCAGCAACCCTGGTGTTTAAACCCCTCAACTGTTGTTCGAGCTGGGAGACTTTCATAATTAAATTCGGTATTCGGGCAGTTGCTGCTTGCTCTTCTGCAGCCTGCCTTTCACATTGTTGTTTTAGCTGCTGCTTCTCTACAAGTGCTTGATCTGTCTGCTGTTTAATCAGCAGCACTTGTGAGTTTAGTTCTTGCAGACCATGGCCAGGCCATAGATAAGAGCACATTTACATGCCTTTTTATTAGAGGGAGGCTTGCTGGTAGAATACCTAGCCTACAGTGTGGAAAACATCTGATGGAGTCAACTCCTGCCATTGAATCTTTCGTCAAGGGTTTTCTGCCCTTCCCAAATAAATCAATACTGAAATCAACTGAATTTTTATTAGTCTGGGATATCCACCCTTGGAGGCAGAAGACACAATCCATCCTGCGCTATTTATTATGGATTGTGTACTTAATTTAGAAAAGAAAAGATAGGGCCTTAGAGAAAGAGACCGCTTCTGGATAAGGACACAGCAGGAGCTGGTCCGGCAAATAGTCACGGCTCTAAAGCCTAGGCTGAGGCAACCCAAATTTTGGGAGAAGGCTTTAGTCGCTACACTACTAATTGTTGCCTGCCCAAAAGAAAGAGTGGCAACCCTTTTGGGGCCTGGTACCACTCCGTGTTATTAACTATTAACATCTGAACACTAACGGCGCTAGTGAGGGGCCCACTAGCCTCCGCTACCTGCTTCTCGGTGGGAGTCCAGGCATCCCTGCAACCCTTGTCACTGATGACAGGATTTCCTGGGGCGGAATAAATACTGTTCCTTACCCAAGGAGATATGGAGGGGGGCTCTCACCCAGACACTGCACCTTCCCTCGGACCGTAATTCCGTGGGGGGGAGGGGTAGACACAGTTCCAACTCCAAAAGGATTCCCTCCCCGAGTCAGTTGGACTGTTCCAGTCACTGTCACAAGCAATAAAAAGCCTAACCGGACTCAAATGGGTAGCTAATCCCAAGAGAGTCCTGCCGCGGTCACCAGAAATGTTACCCCAAGGGGAGTAAGGTAACGCTTTGGAGAGAAAATACTAGAAAAATGGTAGGGGGAAAATAGAAAAGGAAACTTCTTTTCTCATAAGAGCAGACTCGGCTCCCTTCCATGTCTGTCACCGGTGGATTTAGCTTACAATAAGGGTGTCCCTCCCTCCCTGTGTGATATAATAAAAATAAAGAGAGACAAGGTAATATGGGGCAAACAAAAGTAAGGATATTAAGGGCAAAGGTACAGAAAACTGGTGAAAATGGGGGTGGGGGGGGGAAGAAACACAAACTTAACCATACAGTGATTCAGTGACTGGCTTTAGGAGCTTGAAGCTCAGACCCACAAAAGCTCCCTTAGCATTCAGAAAAACAATAAAAGAAACCCCAATAAGGACACAGCATGCAGGTGCGAAGCCCAGGACCTTCTACTCTCCGGCTGATTTAGAGCCTTCAAGGAGGACTACTGGGGAGTCCCGAGGACTGTTGGACTTCGTCGCAGGTGGGGAGACCCTCTGGGAAGATGAACACCAGGAAAGCAGAACCTTCCACAGGTAAAATGGATTCAGTTCGCTGTGACAGAGATAGTGATAACAGGCCTCTCCTTCCTCTACCTCGCTGCGGGATACTCTTCTCTCTAACTCTGGAGTATAAGGAAGACCCAACCGTGCACGCACTGCCACTGGAATGGAAAGCCCCACGCAGGCACTGAGCAGGCTCTTATATAGCCTTTTTGGTGGGAAAAACTGGTTCTGTCCGGTTTGAGTCAGAGGACTCCAGTGTCTAAGTTGTAAACAAGTTTGCTTACAAGGATAGAGTCCAAAGGTCATAGTTCATATACTCCATATTAAAGTCTATTAAAGCTAGTGATTCACTTAACATTACCTTAGAAATACATTATTAAAACAACTAATTCAACATATTAAACAACACCATTTCTTATGTCTTTATACTAATACATGAAGGGGCATATGAATGTTTACCATAACTGGCACGTAAATACCTTGTAATGCTGGCTACAAAAGTGCCATGTGAATGCCTTTTCTCACTTTCAGCTGACATTGTAAATAGGAAGTGGGCAGCATTATCTCCGGTTTGTCTTAGCGATTGGCTGAACAAGAAGTAGGACAGAGTGGACTTGTTTGTAGGAATGGACTTGTTTGTAGGCTCTAAAGTTTTACATTCTTTTGTTTCTGAATGCAGTTATGTAACAAAAATATCTACATTTGTAAGTTGCACTTACATGATAAAGAGATTGCACTACAGTACTTGTATGAGGTGAATTGAAAAATACTATTTCTTTTATTTGCCATTTTTACAGTGCAAATATTTGTATTAAAAATAATAATACAAAGTGAGCACTGTCAACTTTGTATACTCTGTTGTAATTGAAATCAATATATTTGAAAATGTAAAAAAAATTCAAAAATATTTAATAAATTTCAATTGATATTCTATTTTTTAACAGTGCGATTAAAACTGCGATTAATCACGATTAATTTTTTTGAGTTAATCACATGAGTTAACTGTGATTAATCGACAGCCCTAGTGAATACACAGCTGTAGGGGCTTTCCATTTCCGAATAACAACTTCATAGTATTAGCCAGAATTCATAAATCGTACAGACAGACCTTCCAAATTGTCACAGGGACACGTGCTCTTCACAGGTAAAGGGCAACACCGCATGGCTCATTCTCAGATGCTCTGCACCAGCACAACTCTCTGGTGCAGGCAGCTCCCTGCATGGCCTGCACACAGCAGCTCTCTGCCATGGGGAGCTGGGATGATCCAGGTCTTCTCAGCTCTGCAGGGAGCTTTGTCCTGGTGCAGGAGGGCTGGACTCCCCTCTTCAACCTGCCCCTGGCTTTCAGCTGTTATGCTTCTTCTCACTACCGGGTTTACAATGGCGCCAGGTGCACACTCAGAAGGGGCCCCAGCGCCCAGAACGTGGCCCTGCCACCCCTGCTTCACCTTCACTCTGCCCACAGGGCCGCCTGGAGGAGGGGGGGGCAAGTGGGGCAATTTGCCCCAGGCCCCAAGATCCGTGGGAGTTTTCAGGGGCCCCCATAAGAGTTTTTGGCAGGTCTTCGGCGGCAGGTCCTTCAGTGCCGCCGAACACACCCAGAGCGAGTGAAGGACCCGCTGCTGAAGAACCAGAGCTTCTTCCACTCCAGGTCTTCGGCAGCAATTCGGCTGCGAGGGTTCCTTCCGCTCCGGGTCTTCGGTGGCAGTTCGGCGGCAGGTCCTTCACTCACTCTGGGACTCGCTGCCGAAGTGCCCCAAAGACTCGGAGGGGAAGGACCCCCGCCGCTGAAGACCCCAGGCCCCCTGAATCCTCTGGGCGGCCCTGTCTGTCCGAGGCCCCCATCCCCACTCAGACCCCACCCACTGCTTGTTCCACCCCTTCCGTCCTACCCACTCTCGCTCTTCTCTGGTCCCTCCCCGCATGCGAGCGGTAGGCAGGGCCTTGGGGGAAGAGGCTGAATGGGGGCGGGGCCTCAGGATGGAGTCCAAGGAATGCGGGGCCACGGTCCAGATGCTGGGACCCACAAAAGGTTCATCCAGCCCTGCCTCTGCTGAGTGCAGGAACAATCTCTCCCTAGGGGGTTGGGAGGCTTGCACAGCAGTCCCTGAGTTACTGGCCCTCCCGAGAGCCATGAGTCTGGACGCAGGCACCTCTGCATTCCTTGGCCTAATCAGTAATGCTTGTGCCTCTTTCAGGAGGGGTCTCTGCTCCAGACAGTACTGAAGAAAAAGTAAGTCTAAAAGCAGCCTTTGAAGGAGGCCTGAGCCCTTGCCGCAGAATTTGGAGCCATCACTGCACAGTTTCAATCACTACTACAGCTGGGTGGGAAAAAGTTTTCCTGAGAAAATGGAGATTTTGAAAAAAATTTCCTGTTCCACGTTGCAATGAAACCAATCAGGGAGTTGAAGTTGGGTCTGCTACTTCCGAGGCGAAGGCCTAGACCACTGGGTTATTGGCTACTCTGAGGTGAGGCTCTCTCTCACCAAAATTCCCATTCAGCTGTGGTTGCTAACGGTACAGGCACTGCTCCGAGTTTCTGCATCTGAGTCTGGGTCTTAATGTAGCATGGTTCAGTAGCAAGGATGAATGGAGTAGGAATAATCATAGCAGAAATATGCCAGAATAATGTAGTGGCTGTCCAAAGGAACAGTAAACAGCTGAGGACAGTTAGAATAGCACTGAGCAGAGAACAGGTATTTAATGTTAGCTGTGGCTACATGCGGCAGGTTGGTCATACAACTGAAGAGAAGAGGGAATGCCAGAGAGCACTGGACCACGTGATAAGTGCCGTACCACAGGCTGAGTGCTTGGTTATCAGAGACGATCTCCACGGAAGTGTTGTAGAACATGGTGAGGGCTCTGACGATGATCACAGAGGACGAGGCTTTGGAACGAGAAGCGAAGCTGGTGAGAATATCTTAGAGTTAGCCAGAGTCCATGGCCTGAGTCTTGCCAATGCAGACTTTGTAAAGAGGGAGAAGCTTTTAATTGCACACCAGGATGGTGCCAACTGTAATGATGCGGTTCTGGTGGGACCCAACTGAGAGTGCCAATTCAGGACAAATTGCTCAAACAGGGCAGTTACAGCCCTAGGCTGCAGTTTTTCCACCTTTAAGGCAAACTAAACCAGCCAGACAGTGAAGACTTTGGTCTCACCTCACTGGCTAACCACAAGTCACACAAGCAATTCCCTTAGACACTCCAGCTTTCCAGTATTACCACCAGTGCCATTTGATATGGGGACAAATGGTTATGAAAACCAATATCCCAATAAAAGAAAAAAGGTTCTCTCGATCCCAAAGGACCAAGCCCCAGATCCAGGTTAATATATAAATCAGTTCGTGCCCAGAAATCACGCTGTTGCCAATCCTTTAGAATCTAAAATCTAAAGGTTTATTTATAAAAGGAAAAAGGTATAGATGAGAGTTAGAATTGGTCAAATGGAATCAATTACATACAGTAATGGCAAAGTTCTTGGTTCAAACTTGTAGCAGCAATAGAATAAACTGCAGGTTTAAATTCAAGTCTCTGGAATACATCCCCAGCTGGGATGGGTCCTCAGTCCTTTGTTCACAGTTTCAGTTTGTAGCAAAGTTCCTCCAGACACGGCCGGCTTTAGGAAGTGTGGTGCCCAATTCGAACGGTTTCGACGGGGCCCTGACAGGGATAACTAAGTAAAAAAAACCATGTGGGGCTTGTACTCACCAGGCCGTGCTCCTAGTCTTTGGTGGCAGGTCCTTCATTCGCTCCCGATCTTCGGCAGGACCCGTCGCCAAAGTGCCGCCAAAGACCCGGAGCACCGCCGGGTGAATAAAAATTAAAAAGGCACCTCTAGCCAGGGAAGGGATTCTCTGCCACTTGCCCCCCCCACTCTGGGAAGCCCTGCCACTGGGCGCGGGGCCCTCTTAGGCGCGGGGCCCGATTCGGGGGAATTGGTGGAATTGGCCTAAAGCTGGCCCTGTCTCCAGAGGTATGAAGCAGGATTGAAGACAAGATGGAGGAGAGGCATTAGCCTTTTATAGTCCTTTCCAGGTGTAAGAACATCTTTTTGTTCTTACTGTGGAAAAGTACAGCAAAACGGAGTCTGGAGTCACATGGGCCAGTCCCTGCATACTTTACTGAGTTACAAGGCATATTTGCCTTCTCTCAATGGGTCAATTGTATAGCTGATGGTCCTTAATGGGCCATCAAGCAGGCTAGGCAGAGCTAACACCAACTTGTCTGGGAAGTTTCCCAGAAGCATAGCATAACTTTGAAATACAGACAGTATAGAGTCAATATTTATAACTTTAACTACAAAATTGATACACACATATAGACAGCATAATCATAACCAGCAAACCATAATTAGGGTTACCATTCGTCCGGATTCCCCCGGACATGTCCGGCTTTTTAGGGTTAAAAATAGCGTCCGACTGTCAATTTGTCAATGTCCGGACTTCCCCTCCTCCCCCCCCCCATACAGAGCGTGCGCGCGGCTTACAGAGCAGCCGGGGCTCCCGCAGCCAGAGCCAGAGCCCTTCCTGCACTTTCCCCCTCCTCTCTTCTGAAACTTGACACCACTCCCCTGCTCTCTCTCCCTCTCTGCATTCACAGATCGCTCGTCTGGAGCTCCGACCCTGCTGCCCTCCCCCGCTGTCGAGAGCGCTGCTCTGCAGCACAGTAAGGGGGCCGGGGGCCAGAGAAGCGGCAGGGAGGTTCTGGGGTGGGGGGGGTAGTCAAGAAACAGGGAGCAGGGGGGAGGGTTGGATGGGTCAGGGAGTTCGGGGGGGGGCTGTCTGGGGGTTGGGGGTGTAAGGTTTTGGGCAGTCAGGATACAGGTGGGGGGTCTCAGGAGGGGGCAGTTAGGGGACAGGGAGAGGGGGGGTGTTTGGGAGTTCTGGGGGGGCTGTCTGGGGGTTGGGGGTGTAAGGTTTTGGGCAGTCAGGGTACAGGTGGGGGGGTCTCAGGAGGGGGCAGTTAGGGGACAAGAAACAGGGAGGCTTAGGTAGGGCGTGGGGTTCTGCAGCGCAGTTAGGAGCAGGGGTCCCAGGAGGGGGCAGTCAGGGGACAAGGAGCGGGTGGGGGGGTCGGGAGTTCGGGGCAGGCTTTCTGGGGGAGGGTGGATAAGGTTTTGGGCAGTCAGGGTATAGGTAGGAGGTAGGGTCCTGGGGGACAGTTGGGGGGGGTCTTAGGAAGGGGCAGTTAGGGGATAAGGAACAGGGAGGCTTAGGTAGGGGGTGGGGTTCTGGAGGGCAGTTAGGAGCAGGGGTCCCAGGAGGGGGCAGTCAGGGGACAGGGAGCAGAGGGGTTTAGATGGGTCAGGAGTTCTGGGGGGGCTGTCAGGGGGTGGGGGTGTGGATAAGGGTTGGGGCAGTCAGAGGACAGGTAGGGGGTAGGGTCCTAGGGGGCCAGTTAGGATGTGGGGAAAGTCTCAGGAGGAGGCAGTCAGGGGACAAGAGGCAGGGAGGCTTAGGGAGGGGGTGGAGTCCTGGGGGGCAGTCAGGGGACAGGAGGTGGGGGGGAGGGTTGGGGGTTCTGAGGGGGCAGGAAGTGGGAGGGAGTGGAAGGGGCAGGGGCGGGACTAGGACAGGACGGGGGCGGGGCTAGGACAGGGGTGGGGCTAGGGCGGGGCTCCTCCCGTCCTCTTTTTTGATTGTTGAAATATGGTAACCCTACCATAATGTTGTCTTAGACAACTCATTTGACCCCTCCCCACCTTTATACAAGATTTGGTGCCACTACAGGACTTTGGCTGCAACCATGTTCTATATAGTCCCAGTTCAAATCAATAACGTGACACCAATGCATCCCAGCTCAACAGCTTCCTGACAAGAGGAAGAACTCTAAAAAGCATGAGACTGTAAGGTGATGCCAGGAAAGCAGATTGTGGAGTGACGTAGACAGCTTGTAATGGATGTCCAGGTGAAAAGTCTAGGGGAGGGCAAAAAACAAGCTGTGGAAGAAAGGACAGAGAGGTGGAGGTTTGTGGATAGTGAAGTTAGTCAAAGATATAAGGATGTGGTTCTGTGGAGGTTGGACAATGACCACAACGATACCAAGGAGGTTTGGGAAGGAAATTTCCAAACAGATTATGGAAAGTGCACAAGCTGCCTCTGTGCAAAGGAAAGGAGGGAAATTTCATGGCAAGGAGACGTGGTGTCCATCAATGGGCAGGAGGAAGGGAAGCAGAGGAAGGACGACAGGCGGGCTTAAGCTATGGCAAAAAGACTGGTGGAAAGTGATGAGGAAACAAGCTGAGAAAGAAAAAGGTGAAAGGGTGGGGGTGGAAGCTAAAGGTCAAGCATTTAATTTTTTTTTGCAGGACTACTAACAAAGGACGGGGGGAAAGGAATACATAGATTAGCCAAGATTAGCCTGTTAGGGGTTGGATCACAGAAACCCCCCTGGGAGCTGCCAACTGATGTGCCAAGACTACCTCTGCTCCTGTTTTCCCTGCCAGCTCAGGACTCCAGCACCCTGTCTTGCTGAGCCAGACACTCCTGTCTGCTCCACCAAAGACCCAAGGTCTGAATTACTTGCCCCAAAGCTGCAGGTTTACCTGAAAACAGCTCACAGAAGTGTGCTTGTCTTTAGCACTCAGATGCCCAAGGGGATCTAAACCCAAATAAATCTGTTTTACCCTGTATAAAGTTTATACAGGGTAAACTCATAAATTGTTCACCCTCTATAACACTGATAGAGAGATATGCACAGTTGTTTGCTCCCCCAGGTATTAATACATACGCTGAGTTAATTAATAAGTAGAAAGTGATTTTATTAAATATAGAAAGTAGGATTTAAGTGTTTTCCAAGTAGTAACAGACAGAACAAAGTAAGTTACCAAGCAAAATAAAATAAAACGTGCAAATCTATGTCTAATCAAACTGAATACAGATAATCTCACCCTTAGAGATGCTTCAATAAGTTTTTTCCTCAGACTGGACACCTTCCAGGCCTGGGCACAATTCTTTCCCCTGGTACAGCTCTTGTTCCAGCTCAGGTGGTAGCTAGGGGATTCTTCATGATGGCGCCTCTCTCCTCCTTTGTTCTGTTCCACCCCTTTATATATCTTTTGCATAAGGCGGGAACCTTTTGTCCCTCTGGGTTTCCATCCCTCCTCACTGGAAAAGCACCAGGTTAAAGATGGATTCCAGTTCAGGTGAGATGATCACATGTCACTGCAAGACTTCTTTACCCACTTGCCAGCACACACATACACAGGAAGACTCACAGGTAAACACAGCCATCTGCAGACAATGGTTCTGGTTAATGGGAGTCATCAGGATTCAAAACCACCATTAATGGCCCACACTTTGCATAATTACAATAGGCCCTCAGAGTTATATTTTATATTTCTAGTTTTAGATACAAGAGTGGTACATTTATACAAATAGGATGATCGGCGTAGATTATAAGCTTTGTAATGATACCTTACAAGAGATCTTTTGCATGAAGCATATCCTAGTTACATTATATTAACTTATTATCATATTTTTATAAAACCATATAGACTGCACAACGTCACATAGCCAAAGAAGCACAAAACATTTAGGAGATGAAAAGGGAAGACTGCTTGTGGAAGACAGTGAAATCACTAGGAGGTGGCAGCAGTTTTATGAGAAAATGCTCAGTGAAGAGACTACAAAGAAGCTGGTGAGGGAAGTAGGCTCACAAGACCTGTCACCACGATGGAGACTCAGATCACGCTAAAGATGGTGAAACAGGGCAGCCCCTCCCCATATCTCCTGTGCAGGTAGGTCTGCACCAAGGGTCATCCTTAAACCCATTTTTATCTGTGATTGTAATGGACCCCCTGATGCAGGAGATATGGGGAGGGGCTCCAAGAAGATGCTTTTCACCAGGGACTTGGTGTTGTGCCACGAAGATAAATAAAAACTGGAATGGGACCAGTACCGCATTGCCCCATGCCCCCGCAAACTGGACCCAGCCCACTCGCTCCACATACGACAGGGCACCCCCGCCTCCCTCAAACTGGGCACCTCCCACCACTTCCCCAGTGTGGGGAGAAGGGTTAAGTTTGCTTTGGGCAGGCGCAGGAGATGCGAGGTGTAGGGGTTGCCTCGCAGTCTGGGGTGCAGTGGATGGGGCACTAAGGAGCTGGCTGGAACCTGCTGAAAGCGACTCCATATCAGCATCCCAGAACATTCACACGCAACAACCAGCCACTGAGAGGAAGAAGGTTTCCCTCCCTGCCACATCTCAGCAGGGAAGCTGCACAGAGACTCCAGCAAGCGTGGGCATCTGGAGAGACTGACTGCTTCCACCTAGGATTGTCAGAGAAGGACAGAGCCTAAGATGGAGGCGCTCCTGTTTGGCTGTGTCCTGCTCTGGCTTGGCCAACTGGAGGATGCTTTTAAGTGTCATTTCTCCAGGCTAAGCTCAGGACTCCCCACGCTAGGTTCCAGCTGCCCATTGAAACCGACTGCGTTGCAGATGCTGCCTGACTTGACGGTACCTGCGAATTCTTGCTGCAGTGCGTTAGTCCCTGCAGAGTGTGGCAGTCCCTGACCAGGAGTCTACGGCCATGGGACTCACTGGGCAGAGCTCCCGGCATGAAGTAGGGGGGCTGGAGGCTGAATGCTTAATCTCAGAGACGCTGAGCCATGAGGCCTGCCCTTAAGGAACATTGGGGCCATGTGAGGGTCTGGCACACTGTCGGACTCCTCCAAGAGACTGATTGACAGCTGGGGCGTGACCCAGACACCAGGGATCCGGGACAGTAACACCCAGCTGATACAGTCCACCATTTTGGGAAATGTTTTAGGCATCAATGGGCAGAGTGATTTTGCTGAAAACTAGAAAACCAGAAAAGCCTTAAAATGCTGCTCCCTGTCCTCCCTGCTGAACTCCGCCTGTCAGTTGTGGGGCAGAGGCTCAGCCAGTGGGGGCAAGGGAACAATGGGAGAAGAGAACAAAGGAGGTTTCATTCATCCCTCATGCCCAGTCTGCTGTCTCCTCAAAGCCTGCGCTGTGGGGGAATGAGAGATAGAGGGATTGCCGGCCATCTGCCCTTCCCTTTCCAGCAGGGGCGGGGTAAGAAAGCTACTGTGGAGGGGGAGAAAAAGTAGAGCCACAAGAGCCACTGGTTAGCAGGGCAATGACATGGATGGTGGCACAGAGGCCTGGTATGGAGAAATCGGGTAGCTGCAGGGAATCCCTGAAATAGAGCAGATGGCAGAGGAGTCCCCAGGAAGCCTGGCGAGGGGTGGAGGGATGCCAGGCGCACCTGGTGCAGGCAATGAGCTTGGTGTTTCTTGCCGCCACAGCCTCCTGGGTGATGGTTGGGGAGGCAAAGCAGTGGCCCCTCGCCAAGGCTGCCAGCAGGGCTTGGGCCCCGCCCCTCTGGAGACACAAACACTGGAGAAGTCAAGAGCCAGTGAGTTCCCCACCTTCCTGGGGGGCGTTGGAGTTGGGTTTCAGCCCTCAGTTGACAGGTCTAGGCCCTTGGCTGTGGGGCTTCAGGCTCCATCCCTCAGCCCCATCCCCCGGGCATGGGACTTTCGGCTCCGTCCACCAGCCATGTAGTGGCAAGCTCTGGCTCCATCCCCTGGCCATGCAGCAGCAGACTCTGGCCACGGGATCTGGCCCTGGGCTCACCCCCCCGCCCCCATCGCCTCTGGCCCCAGGCTTCCGCCGAGTGGTGGCAGAGTCCATCCCCCAGTTGCAGGGCTTTGGGCTCAGGCACAGGCACTCAGCACTCCCAGAAGCACAGCTCCCCAGCACCATGCTGACTCCTGGTAAAGGCAGCCCCTGCTAAGTCACTCCCACAAAGAGAGAACCACCTCATCCCTGCGTAGTGCTGAGACCTCCCTGGGCTCAGCTCCCGCAGAGCAATCTGGTAACCTCAGCGCTGCCTCCCGTGCAGGGGACCGTTGCCTCCAGCAGTCCCCACTTCCAGCATGTATTCTCCAGCTCCTCTGAGGAGTCCAGGGCCGGGGACGTTCAGCTCCAGGGCACAGTGCCCTCCGTGCTCCTGGCCGCCCTCGCTGTACGTGGAGACGCTGTCGAGGGCAGCGAGTGTGCCTAGGAATGTTCATGGGATTGACGCAGAACAAGGCCAGGGTGCACGCAGAATTTTCCTGGGGACAGGGTCCAGGTTGCATGTGCTACGTTCCCAATCTCCTCCTCAACGGGCTCCTGCTTTATGCATGCATTTTGTCCTGAGGGGTCCCCCCTTCCAGTGTCACGTGATACATGTATGCTCTCGCCAAGCCACTGCCTCTCCTCCCAGAGCAGGCCTGGCTGCAGCAGGGATGGAGGAAGCTGTAACAATGCTGGTTCTGGCGGGACCCAACTGAGAGTGCCAGTTCAGGATAAATTGCTCAAACAAGGCAGTTACAGCCCAAGGCTGGGGTTTTTCCACCTCTAAGGCAAACCAAACCAGCCAGACAGTGAAGACTTTGGTTTCACCCTACTGGCTAACCACAAGTCACACAAACAATTCCCTTAGACACACCAGTTTCCCAATATCACCACCAGTGCCACTCGTTATGGGGACAAATGGTTATGAAAACCAATACCCCAGTAAAAGAAAAAAAGGGTTCTCCTGATCCCAAAGGACCAAGCCCCAGACCCAGGACAATATACAAATCAGATCTCACCCACAAATCACGCTGTTGCCAATCCTTTAGAATCTAAAATCTAAAGGTTTATTCATAAAAGGAAAAAGATATAGATGAGAGTTAGAATTGGTTAAATGGAATCAATTACGTACAGTAATGGCAAAGTTCTTGGTTCAGGCTTGCAGCAGCGATAGAATAAACTGCAGGTTCAAATCAAGTCTCTGGAACATCCCCAACTGAGATGGGTCATCACTCCTTTGTTCAGAGCTTCAGTTTGTAGCAAAGTCCCTCCAGAGGTAAGAAGTAGGATTGAAGACAAAATGGAGGTGAGGCATCGGCCGTTTTATAGTCTTTTCCAGGTTTTCCCTGGCAGCTTGGGACTTCAGTACCCTGTCTTGTTGAGCCAGACATGCTAGCCTGCTGCAAACACAGACCCAGGTCTGAGCCACGTCCCCCACAAGCTGCATGCTTAACTGAAAACAGCTTACGAAGTTCTCCTGTCTCCAACACCTAGATATCCAGTTCCCAATGGGGTCCATACCCCAAATAAATCCTTTTTATTCTGTATAACGCTTATGCAGGGTAAACTCATACATTGTCCACCCTCTATAACATTGATAGAGCACTATGCACAGCTGTTAGCTCCCCAGGAATTAATTACTTGCTCTGGGTTAATTAATAAGCAAAAAGTGATTTTATTAAATATAAAAAGTAGGATTTAAGTGGTTCCAAGTAATAACAGACAGAACAAAGTAAATGACCAAGCAAAATAAAAAAAAAAACACGCAAGTCTAAGCCTAATACAGTAGGAAACTAAATGCAGGTAAATCTCACCCTCAGAGATGTTCCAGTAAGCTTCTTTGACAGACTAGATTCCGTCCTAGTCTGGGTCCAGCAATCACTCACACCCTCATAGTTACTGTCCTTCGTTCCAGTTGCTTTCAAGCACCTTTTTGGAGTGGAGAGGCTATCTTTTGAGCCAGCTGAAGACAAAAATTCAGAGGTTTCCATATTTTATATATCTTTTATATTTTCTCTCTTGTGCAACATCATAGCCATAAGATGGGGTCTCTAGCCACCTGGGCAAGTCACATGTCTATGAATAATTCAGCTTTTTGCAGGCCAATGCCATTGTTTAAATGTTAGTTTGAATGTTCCCAGGAAAGCTTAGATGTGGATTGGTGTCTCCCAAAGTCTATTGTTAGTTAAGTACTCCCAATTACGTGAATAACCCCTTCACACTATGTTGACCAAATCTGCCTTATGTGCTTCCTACAGCAGACCCTGTGATGTTATTGACATGAACTGGGACCGTATAGATCATTGTTGCAACCAAGGTCCTGTAGTGGCGTCCAAATCTTGTATAAAGGGGGTCAAATGGGGTGTCTAAGACAAGGTTATGGTTTACTGGTTATGATTATGCTGTCTATATGTGTGTATCAGTTTTGTAGTCGAAGTTATGAATATTGGCTCTGTACTGTCTGTATGGCAAATTTATGCTATGCTTCTGGGTGACATCCCAGACAAGCTGAGATTAGCTCTGCCTAGCCTGCTTGATGGCCCATTAAGGACCATCAGCTATACAATGGACCCATTGAGAAAAGGCAGATACGCCTTGTAACTCAGCAAAGTATGCAGGGACTGGCCCATGGACTCCAGACTCCATGTTGCTGTAATTTTCCACAGTAAGAACAAAGGTGTTCTTACACCTGGAAAAGACTATATAAGGCTGATGCCTCATCTCCATCTTGTCTTCAATCCTGCTTCACACCTCTGGAGGAACTTTGCTACAAGCTGAAGCTTTGAACAAAGGACTGAGGACCCATCCCAGCGGGGGATGTATTCCAGAGACTTGATTTGAACCTGCAGTTTATTCCATCGCTGCTGCAAGCCTGAACCAAGAACTTTGCCATTACTGTATGTAATTGATTCCATTTAACCAATTCTAACTCTCATCTCTATCTTTTTCCTTTTATGAATAAACCTTTAGATTTAGATTCTAAAGGATTGGCAACAGCGTGATTTGTGGGTAAGATCTGATTTGTATATTGACCTGGGTCTGGGGCTTGGTCCTTTGGGATCAGGAGAACCTTTTTCTTTTACTGGGGTATTGGTTTTCATAACCATTTGTCCCCATAACGAGTGGTACTGGTGGTAATACTGGGAAACTGGAATGTCTAAGGAGATTGCTTGTGAGACTTGCAGTTAGCCAGTGGGGTGAGACTGAAGTCCTCTTAGTCTGGCTGGTTTGGTTTGCCTTAGAGGTGGAAAAAACCCCAGCCTTGGGCTGTAACTGCCCTGTTTTAGCAATTTGTCCTGAGTTGGCACTCTCAGTTGGGTTCCGCCAGAACCGCATTGTCACAGACCCTAAAATCTTTCTACTTACTTACCAATCATTATTATTTTTAATTTTCTCTGGAGTGTGGATCTTGACCAAGCAATTTGGACCTTGACAAAAAATAATTGACTCAGAAAAGCCATCTGCTCAAAGACAGCCAGTATTTCGGGGCTCTTAGTAATCACCACCACCCGAGGGCAAACCACAGGAATAATCACCTCCCAAACCTCCATTGTCACAACACCGACAGTTGGCTTGTAACCACCAAACTGACCAGCCACCGACCTGCAGCCTGGGGTGGCCAGCTTCCATATGGCAATGGCAACCCATTTCTGGACTGTTATGGCCTCCTTGTGTCCTGGGGCTCAAGGGTCGGGGATTGGTCCTGCTTTGAGCAGGGGGTTGGACTAGATGAGCTGCTGAGGTCCCTTCCAACCCTAATATTCTATAATTCTAAGCTCCTCCCATGGCTCCTGGTTACTGACTTGGTGGGCTAAAAATGCTTCCACACACAGGCCAAGGACAGACAAGTTCTCCCACAATACATTACAAAACTGTTCAGAAAGTAGCTTGGTTTAAAAATGGCCAGTTATGGGGAATCTGCCACACTCCTTGGCTATTAAAAATGTGTGCCTTATTTCCAGTCTGAATTTGTCTGGCTCCAAATTCCAAAGATTGGATCTTGAAGAGCCCATTATAAAATTTCTGCTTCCAAGTAGGTACTTAGAAACTATGACCACGAAATCCCTTAACCTTCTCTTTGCTAAGCTAAATAGCTAGAGTTCCATAAGTCTCACTGTAAGGCAGGTTTTCTAATCCTTTCATCATTCTGGCAGCTCTTCTCTGAATCTCTCCAATATTTCTACATCCTCTTGAACCACGGGCACGAGAACTGGACACAGGATTCCAGCAGCAGTCACACCAGTGCCAAACAGAGAGGTAAAATAACCTCTCTACTCCTCCTCAAGGTTCCCCTGTTTATACATCCAAAGATCACATTAGTCCTTTTGGCACAGTGTCACATTGGCAGCTCACATTCAGCTGATTGTCCAAGATGATCTCCAAGTCTTTTTCACAGTCGCTGCTTCCCAGGATAGAGCTCCCCCCCCAGAAATGTGGCCTGCATTCTTTGTTCCTTGATGTACATTTACATTTGGCTATATTAAAACACATTGTTTGCTTGCGCCCCGTTTACTTTCAAGTGATCCAGACCACTCTGTGTCAGTGACCTGTCCTGTTCATTATTTACCATTCCGCCAATGTTTGTATCATCTGCAGACTTTATCAGTGAGGATTTTTTGCCTTCTTCCAAGTCATCGATAAAAATGTTAAACAGTGTAGGGCCAAGCTCCGATCCCTGTGGGAACCCACTGGAAACACCTATCAATGTGGATTCCCTATTTACAATTACCTTTTGAGACCTGTCAGCCAGACAGTTTTTAATCCATTTAACGGGTGCCACCATATTAATTGTGTACCCTTCTAGTTTCTTCATCAAAATGCTGTGTGTTAACAAGTCAAATGCCTCACAAAATTCTAAGGCCTGGGCTACACGGGACGGAGGGGAGGGGCGGGGAAGGAAATTGATCTGTTACTCAACTTCAGCTACGTGTGACTGTGAATAGACGTCAGGTGATCAGGCTGAGACTACAGGATCGTTAGGGGAGGAGATGAAGGAGCACACCAAGGGTCTCTAAGTTTTAAAGCTTTATTAATAAAATGACAGCGGTGACTGTGGGGGTTCCCTACGTCACTCAAAGGAAGGAAGGAAGCTTTAGTGCCCGTGTCCTAACCCACTTTCATACTCACACACAAACAACCCTGGGCTGACCAAGCCTGGGTGTAACGTAAGAAGAAGAGGGGGAAGGGTGGATGAGAGTTCTGTCTGGTGCACAGGCTGACCAGGATCCGCTATTGATCTCTGATTTGCTTCAGCTCTCGGGAGGGTTTTAAGTCCTGGGGTCTTTGGGGGGCATTTCGTTCAGGAACCTCTGTCCCCCGTGCTCTTTGTACCAATCCAAACCAACTTTCTGTGGCCTCCTCAGCATTCCCAAAACACACCGGCTTCAGGGACGTGAGACAGTTGTTTTTCCCCTCGCTGGCCTTCACCGTCTCCCTATTTTCTGCATTCCCCTGCAGTCTGATTCAGCTTGCATCTTTTTTCTCACAGTTGGCTGGGGTTGGGTAAGATCCAGGTGCAGCTGCAGGCTTCTTGGCTGCATAGAGTCTGTTCGAGCGCAGTGACCTTGGACTGGAGCTGGTGTCTTATCTTTGAACTGAGTTGAGGCATCGCGTTAACCTGTTCTCTTCTCCCTTCCTCCCCCTTTGGCCTCTCGCAATCTGCAAAGGAATCTTCCACTCCATACTCACACCTTTAAGTCTTTAACCCTTCCCCAAATGCCTTGCGATGCTTGCAACAGCGTTATCAACATACAATGCTGATCTGCCTCCCCTGGTTACCCCCTGAGGGAGGTGGCCACTGGGTTGTGACATTCCCACCCTTGACCCAGAATCAACATTTTGTTGTTTGGGGTCACCACTTAGGTTTCCATCCTCCCTTTGACACGGTGGCAAGGGTTACTGTTGGTCTCCTACATAAACAACAATATAGCACAAACAAAATTTGTTAAGGTGGCAACAATTGCATACACTAGCTCCTGGCTTCATTAGTAAATTAACATAACACATCCCCCTCTTGGCATAGATGCCCCCTCCAGATGGCTGTGACAAAGGCAGCTTTCTCCAGATTAAACGTGTGCTGCAACACCATAAAGGAGGAGGCCATAAAGTCTGGAATACAGTCAGTTGTTCCTGGGTGTGCGTCAAGAGCAGTGTGGCAGAGCTCTGACCTTGTCTCAGTGGGTCCCGCACTTCCTGGTGGATTACGCTAGCCTCAGAGGCTCGCTGTGACCCTCTACATAGCCCTTCTCCCTCTAGAGGCAAGGGTCACAGCCTACTGAGCCCTTTTCATCATAAGCCAGCAAGGAGGTTGATGAGAGAACAGCCATGGTCTCCGTTGTCCCTACGGCCTTATTCCCGAACAGTTTAGCCTCCTGTTCTGACAGGGGCCTGTCTTCCCCTCCCAGGAGGTGTTTCTGTAGTGGTGAGTTGGGGGGAACCCGGGCCCACCCTCTACTCCGGGTTCCGGCCCAGGGACCCTAATGGCAGCAGTTGTTGGCAGCCGACCTTTCACTGCCAGAGTTGCTACATTTCCCTGGGCCACTTCCCCACAGCTGTCCCGCATCTCTCTCTCTCAACGCCTCCTTCACCCTTATCTTAGGGCTCCCTTTTCCATGGCTTGAGGGTGTCTTCATTACCCAGCCCTTCAGCCACACTTCCTCTCCTCTGGCTCCCTGACTCTCCTCAGCCTGACTGGAGTGAGCCCTTTTATAGTATCAGAGGCGCTTTAATTAGAGTCAGGTGTTCACATTAGCTTAACAGTCTCACCTGATTCTTTGAAGGTTAATTGCAGTCAGGTGTTCTCATTAGCCTAGCAGCTTCAACTGACTCTTTTCAGGCTAATTGGAGTCATGTGTCCACCCTAGCCTGGAGCAGCCCCTGCTCTGGTCAGTCAGGGAACAGAAAACTGATTATCCAGTGGCCAGTATAT
The DNA here is from genome assembly GCF_013100865.1 of Trachemys scripta elegans. Lineage (NCBI taxonomy): Eukaryota > Metazoa > Chordata > Testudines > Emydidae > Trachemys > Trachemys scripta. Next base: position 51,506,171 of record NC_048304.1, on the reverse strand, counting down.
CTGCCTTCTACTACTCTGCTGTACTCCACTGGCCTGGGTCTATCACATATCCCTCCTTCCTGCTCAAAACCAAGGGGTTGGGTAGCTTGAGACGCAGACAGTGTAGACGTGATAAGCCATCCGCGTTGCCATGGCGACTCCCTGCTCTGTGCTGTATACAGAACTGGAAAGGTTGGAGGGATAAGAACCACCTGGTTACCCTTGTGTTCTTTTCCTTGTTCCGTTGCATCCATTGAAGAGCGGCATGGTCGGTCACAAAGACAAATCTATGCCCCAGCAGGTAGTAACGCATTTCCATGGCCCATTTTACGGCGAGGCACTCTCTCTCTACCACTGCGTATTTTTGTTCCCTCGGAAGGAGTTTCCTACTGAGGTAGAGAATTGGATGTTCCTCTTCCCCAACCATCTGCGTCCCTAACCCCACCTTGGATGCAGCTGTCTGTAAAATGAATTCCTTGGTGAAATCCGGGGCTATCACTACAGGATTACTGCAGAGGGCAGTCCGTAGGTCCACAAATGCCCTCTCTGCTGCATCAGACCATCTGACTGGATCAGGACCACGTTCCTTCACTAAGTCCATTAGGGGACTTGCCCTTGTGGCAAAATGGGGGATGAAACGCCGGTAATACCCCACCACCCTCAGGAATGCTCGGACTTGCTTCTTACGACTCGGCCGTGGCCAATTTTGTATGGCCTCTAATTTATTCAGTTGGGGTTTTACCAGACCTTTTCTTACCACGTAGCCAAGATATTTGGCCTACATGAACCTCAAATCGCACTTAATAGGGTTCACCGTAAGACCAGCTCGCCTGAAGGTATCAAGTACCGCCCCCACCTTCTACAAGTGGGTTTCCCAGTCTGGGGTATGAATCACCATGTCATCCAAGTAGGCCGCAGCATAGCTGGCATGGGGGCATAATAACTTGTCCATGAGGCACTGAAAGGTATCCAGGGCCCCATGTAGTCCAAAAGGGAGGACCGTATATTGGAAAAGACCCTCTGGTGTAGAGAACACCATTTTTTCCTTTGCATCTTCGGCTAGGGGAATCTGACAGTACTCCTTTGTCAAGCCTAGGGTTGTCAAGTACCGGGCATTCCCCAGACAGTCCACTAGTTCATCTATGCCAGGTATAGTGTAGGCATCAAACTGGGATTAGTCGACAGAAGTCATTTAGTCAACGGAAGTCGTTACAGATCCTTGTGGTGCCATCAGGTTTGGGCACCAACACTATTGGGCTGGACCACTGACTAGGATTCTTCGATGATCCCCATCTCTAGCGTTTTCCTGACTTCCGCTTTTATTTCCTCCCTTTTGGCTGCTGGCACCCGGTAGGGCCTCATTGTTACTCTGGCCCCAGGGTTTGTGAGGATATGTCCTGGTTGTGTCACCTGGCTTTGTCGAGAATATGTCTTGATATTGGGCAATCATCTCAGTTACCTTTCTTCTGGACTGTCGTTAGATCAGGAGACACCCTCACCTGTTCCAGGGTTTTGTTCCCTGGGTGCAGGTTCTCTCGAACCACTGTGCATGCCTCTTGGACATGCCAGGGTTTCAGAAGGCTGATATGGTATATCTGCTCTAGTTTTTGAAGTCCCAGTTGTTGCACCTTATAATTTACTTCTCCTACGTGTTGACTATTTCGTAAGGCCCTTGCCACTGGGCCAACAGCTTACTTTCGGCCGTGGGTACCAGTACCATTACTGGGTCACCGGGTTGAAACTGACGAACCTTGGCTTGACGGTTGTAGTAAGTTTGCTGGACCTCTTGGGCCTTCTCTAGGTGCTCCCTCACTATGGGAATGACCTGGGCTATCCGGTCCCTCATCCGTAGCACATGCTATATTACATTCTTCCCCTCAATGGGTTCCTCCTCCCAAATTTCCTTGGCTTCCAGGATGCCTGGGGGGTTGTGTCCATACAACAGCTTAAAGGGGGAGAATCCGGTGGAAGCTTGGGGGACCTCACGGATGGCGAAAATGCAGTATGGTAGTAGGTTGTCCCAATCTTTCCCATCCTTGCTTATCATCTTTCTTATCATGGCGTTAAGGGTCCGCATCAGACCATCGGTTTGTGGGTGGTAAACCAAGGTCAACAGGGTCTGGACATGGAACAGGGAACACAGGTCCTTCATCAACTTGGACATGAATGGTGTTCCCTGATCAGTGAGAATTTCTTTTGGTAGCCCTACCCGGGTGAAGATTGCCACTAATTCTTTGGCAATGCTCTTGGAGGCTGTGTTTCGTAAGAGGACAGCTTCTGGGTACCTGATTGCATAGTCAAGGATGACAAGCACATACTGGTAGCCTCGCGTCGTTTTCTCGAGCGGCCCCACAAGATCCATGGAGATCCCCTCAAACGGAACTTCGATGATTGGCAGGGGTATCAAAGGAGCTCTTAAATGTGGATGCGGGCTGTGCAATTGACATTCGCGGCAGGAGGCACAGTACCACCGGACATCTTCATATATCCCCGGCCAGAAGAACCTGCGTAAGATTTGCGCCTGTGTTTTCACCACCCCCAGGTGCCCTCCAAAAAGGTGACTGTGAGCGAGGCTTAATATTGCCTTCTGGTGTTTCTGGGGCACTAGGAGCTGGTGTATCTCTTGCTCCTGCATTTGCACGACCTGGTATAGGAGGTTCCTCTTGATCACAAAGTAAGGCCCTGGCCCCCAGGCCTTTCCCTCTATAGGTCCCCCATCTATTTCAGCCACCTCCTTCCTGGCATTCTTGTACTTGGGTCTTCCACCTGGTCCCGTCCAAAATTCTCTCTCCTGGGTCTTATCAGCCCAAACTCTGAGGGATCTGTTTCTGCCCTATTGGCTGGCTCCATGAAATTGGGGTTGGAACCGGTCTCTGACCCCTCCTCCATCTCGGGGCCCTCCCCTTCAGTTGCCCGTGTACGTCTGCCTACATAGGCGGTCCTCTGTCCTTGTATCAGTATTCGGGTACCCAAGGCCTTGGCCGCCCTTCTTTCTCTCTTGGTCTTCCTGCCTTTCCCCGGGACAGGGAATAGTTCCTGGGACATTTCCGCGAAAAAAGGGAGGTGACATTCTGCCGTGGAAATCTCCCGAAGTTCAGGGTGCTCCCCTCCCTCCAGTGGGAGCAAGTTTCCAAACCCGGGGAAATCTCTACCTATGAGCACAGGGTATGGGAGGTTTGGGACTACCCTTGCTTTCACCCCGGTGACATTTCCCTGAATTTCAATTTTCACTGGTATGATGGGGTAGTAACTAACAGTCCCATGGACACAGGTTACCCCCGTACGCTTAGCCTGCATAAACTGGCTTCGCTTCACTAATTTACCCGAAATTAGGGTGATAGCACTCCCCGAATCTATGAGTTTCATGGTTTCTACCCCATCCAATTTTTCCTGCCTTGTATATTTATGTGGAGTGACTGCAACCCCTAGAAGATTGAGTAGGCTGCATGGATCTGCCCCATCTCCCAGGTTACACTGCATGGGCTCTACTACATTGGGGCACTGGGCCACTATGTGCCCCAACTCTCTGCACCCGTAACATTATAATTGCTTCTAGTCACTCCCCTATCACGTGGGTAAGGGGGTTTAGTCACAGAGTCATCCCCCTCAGGCCTTTCCCTGCCATCTGGGTTCCCGGCTGGTTTTTGGCCCCCCTATACTTTCACCTAGGACTCCCTGGGGGTTTGGCTGCCTGACCCTCCAGGATCGGTGTCGAGGGTTTGCTTCATGAGGGGCCTTCGTTGGGTACTTGGGTCAATTCCCTGCCTGTCATCCGTCTTTCCACCAATGTGATTGTTTCGTTGTAGGTGGATGGCTCGTTCTGGCATACTCATTTGTGGAGATCTGGCGGCAGTCCCCACATGTAATGGTCCATGACCAAAGTCTCTAAAATCTCCTCTGGGCTGCATGCCTCAGACTGTAACCACTTCTGAGCGAGGTGTATGAGGTCAAATAGTTGGGACCTCGGAGGGTTGTTCTCCTGGTATTTCCACTCCTGGAACCTCTGGGCCCCTACCACTGCCGTCACCCCTAATCGAACTAGGATCTCTGCCCTCAGCTGGGAATAGTCAGCAGCATCCTCGGGGGGCAGCTCAAATTAGGCCTTCTGGGCCTCTCTGAACAAAAAAGGGGCTAGAATGCTGGCCCACTGCTCCCGGGGCCACGCCTCATGCTGAGCAGTCCTTTCAAATGAGAGGAGATATGCCTCTATGTCATCCTCTGCCATCATCTTTGGCAGACAACCAGTGGCCCTCAGGGTTCGCGTCCCGTGGGACCCCTGAGCCTGGGTGGTGAGGATCTTTAGCTGGTCCACTACCTCTCACAAGAAGGCACAATCTTGGGTCGCCTGGCCCATTAATAATTGATTGCTTTCCTGCTGTAGCCACATAGACTCCTGTTGCACCATTGCCTGAATCCAGGTGGCCTCCTGCTGGGCTGCCGAGGCTTGCACCAGAGCTCTCACCACCTCATCCATTGTGGTACAAAACAAACAGAAAACCCAAAATCGAAAACTCCAGTACACTTTTTTTTTAAAACCTCTTTGTTCTGCCATACTGTAAACAATCACAATCCCAGCCTTGACACGAGTTGTGGCAGAGCTCCGACCTTGTCTCAGTGGGTCCCATACTTCCTGGTGGATTATGCTAGCCTCAGAGGCTCACTGTGACCCTCTACATAGTCCTTCTCCCTCTAGCGGCAAGGGTCACAGTCTATTTTGGCCGCACTTCCTCTCCTCTGGCTCCCTGACTCTCCTCAGCCTGACTGGAGTGAGCCCTTTTATAGTATCAGAGGGGCTTTAATTAGAGTCAGGTGTTCACATTAGCTTAACAGCCTCACCTGACTCTTTGAAGGTTAATTGGAGTCATGTGTCCACCCTAGCCTGGAGCAGCCCCTGCTCTGGTCAGTCAGGGAACAGAAAACTGTTTATCCAGTGGCCAGTATAGCTGCCTTCTACTACTCTGCTGTACATGGGGTTCTCTGCTTGGTGTCCCCATCAGGTTCCCTTCGTTTAGCCCTGTGACCTCACTCCCGTTCCTGTTATCTCATTAGTTGTCCCCCTCAATTATTTGGTATCACGGACCTGTGGCTCTTCCCCTTAGGCTGGGGGAGGGCCTTTAGCAGTGGGCTCTGCCCATCCACTTCCTGGATACCAACAGGACTACTCTGCTGTACCCTACTGGCCTGGGTCTATCACAATAGGAAAACATTGGGTGTAATCCATGAAAAATTAAACACAACATAATTAGAGATATTAACCATACTTTGCATAACCGTGGGCCAATGCACCGAAAAATTTTGTGCCTCAGAGTGTAACACCAAATTGAGGGGCACCCTGGGGTAGGTGGGTTTTCACACACACACATTGGTATTGGTAAACACATGGGCCTTAGTGGCGGCATATTCCGATGCCTTCCCTTCCCAGCAGATGTGGTGACCCACCTCGTAAAAGTGGCCTGGCATTGCCCTTTCTTTACACATCATTTGAGGGGGCTCCGTAGGCCACAATTGCCAAGTATCAGAGGGGTAGCCGTGTTAGTCTGAATCTGTAAAAAGCAACAGAGGGTCCTGTGGCACCTTTGAGACTAACAGAAGTTTTGGGAGCATAAGCTTTCGTGGGTAAGAACCTCACTTCTTCAGATGCAAGTAATGGAAATCTCTAGAGGCAGGTATATATCAGTGTGGAGATAACGAGGTTAGTTCAATCAGGGAGGGTGAGGTGCTCTGCTAGCAGTTGAGGTGTGAACACCAAGGGAGGAGAAACTGTTTCTGTAGTTGGATAGCCATTCACAGTCTTTGTTTAATCCTGATCTGATGGTGTCAAATTTGCAAATGAACTGGAGCTCAGCAGTTTCTCTTTGGAGTCTGGTCCTGAAGTTTTTTTGCTGTAAGATGGCAACCTTTACATCTGCTATTGTGTGGCAAGGGAGGTTGAAGTGTTCTCCTACAGGTTTTTGTATATTGCCATTCCTGATATCTGACTTGTGTCCATTTATCCTCTTGCGTAGTGACTGTCCAGTTTGGCCAATGTACATAGCAGAGGGGCATTGCTGGCATATGATGGCATATATAACATTAGTGGACATGCAGGTGAATGAGCCGGTGATGTTGTAGCTGATCTGGTTAGGTCCAGTGATGGTGTTGCTGGTGTAGATATGTGGGCCGAGTTGCTAAGTGTTGGCCTTTGCAATCCATATGTGTTGATAATCTGAAGATGTAGTCAGCACATACCGCTTAGCCATGTCATTGGGGGGCACCACCTCCCACACGTCGCGATGGACCACCCAGTCCCAGAGGCAGCCTTCCCAAAGGCCTGGTTGGGTTTTTATAGCAGGGGCCCACACTCCTTTCATGGAGCCAAAGGCCGTGAAGGAGCAGGCTATGCCTGTGCACTTCCAATTAGTGAGTTTTCAGGAGTAGCGAAAAGGCCATCGTTCCCGGGGAATTCCTGAGTGGGAATGGATTTCGCTGGGCCAGGCTCCATGGAACACATCCTCCTGGATGTACCGAATTTGCTGAGTTAAATATTATTGGATTTGGGAGCACACACAATCCCAAGCTAGTTGGTCTCCGGCCTCAATTACGGTCTCAATCAATTCCCGCAAGGTGTCCCGCATGTGGAGGGCCAATTCGACAGTACGTTTGAGGGTGGAGGTGGCCACTGTAAGGTGGGTGAGATCTGCACTTGTGTAACCAGCCCTATGGCCTTTTCCAATTATCCCAACTGCTTATCTTTCATGGCCCCCTGCTGAATATTCCAAATATTGACTGCCAAATTAGCCCCATCCCACAAGGAGCTCACTAGGGTCTGCCTTTTCCAGGGGGGACAACATCTGGGTAAGGAGGGTAAGTTGGAGGGTGGCCCCCCTGGTACAATTGGGAAGGAAGGCTGGGACCTGAAAGCGTGTCAGGGGCAGGTAAATGTCAAGGTGGCATTCAGGAGGATCCAGCATTAAGTGGCTGCCTCCCATTTGGTGGCGGGTAACAACTGCCACCACCGCTGGTGGGGTGATGGGACGTAAAGTTGTCCTGTTGCCTGGCAGGGTATGGAGCTCTTCTAGGTTAATCCCGTCTGGGACTCAAATGAGGAGGGATATGCAGAGGGGACCTGGGGCTCTTGGCCGGGTCCGCCCCTGAAAAATACCCAGAAAAACATTGTATTACAATGAAGGATTCTGCATGCCTAAAGCAGCAAGAGCGGTCCCACCACTCCTGTTCAGGGTGTCCCTGGGCTTTCGCTATTACTGCCTTGTCCTGTTAACAAAGCAAAAGGAAAAGAAAAACAACAACATAAACGCATCTATTGGGGAAACTGAGGCTCATACGAAAAACTCCCTAAGTCATTAGTCATCTTGTTATAGCCCTTCCTAGCTCCCGTTCTGGATGTCGTTTGCTTGGTTTAGGAGGTCACAACAACAATATTGTTCCAGAGATCAGGGATTGCTATCACTCGCCAAAGGGCTTCCCATTCCCATTCCATTCCAGACCACCACAGGAGGAACAGGGTTTGTCCCCATGGGATTCAGGGGAGGTTCGGAGTATCTGGTATTTTGCTGTGGCCCTGCTGTGTCTATGCACTGTCTCCAAGGCACCTCCCCTCCAGCCTTGTGCCACACTGTGGCTCGGACCCCATCGGCAGCTCGAGCCAGGGCGAGCCTTTGGAGGTATTCTCCCTTCTCAAAATTACAATTATCCAGATAATCCCATGGATAGCTGGAAACCCGGATGGTCCAGGCAGATGGCTGGTCCACAACCGAGGCCCATGATGCCATGACCAGAAACCTAGGAAGAAACATATGTTTTGAATTGATTGGCATGCACCCATTTTAATTTACCGGGGAGTTGAAGTTGGTACACTACGGGAGAGAGGCGACTCACAATGGGGTACGGCCCACCAACTTGACATCCAGAATAAATCATTTCCAAAGATGACCCCACATCATTGGACGACCAAAAAGGATGTGGTAGGGGAATTATTCTTGGCCAGGGGCGAGATGGCAGTGGGCTTCCCCAAGATATCTTCCCCAAGATATCCTTATACTGAGGTTTTATGGGTTTGGAGGTAGTAGTGGTTGAGCAGCGTTTTATATTCTTTTAGCAAATTTGACTAAATTGTTTATTGTCAAATGATTTAAATCAGATTGTCTTTTTGCCTGGCTTATTTACAGACATTCCTGTGGAAAAGGGCCCATTTTTCCTTCAGAATGGGTGCAAAAAAACCAAGAATTCTTTTTCTCTTTAACATTATCACAACCTTTAACTGCTCAGTTTCCTCCAGCATCTACAGAGTTAAGTTCTCACTCTTTTCTTAAATCACTGGCTTATCTCCCAAAATGACACCTTCATCAATTCAGATTTCACCATTTCGAGTATTGTTCCAGGGATCTAAAATCGCCATGCCTGTACTTACTGCTTCCCTTACTCCTGCCACTATGCCCTTAAGGCTTCCAACCCGTTTTCCACTTTTTTTTTATTTGTTGCCTGCCTGATTGTCTAGGCCCGATCCTGTTTTTCTCATTGAACCGTCCCTTCTCATGGACACAGGCTTTGTTCCATTACCAATTTAGCAAGGAGGGTGGGCTCCTTAACTAGCCTCCCCCCCCAGTCCCTTTCTTCTTTGTAATAATCCCATTGGGTGCTTGCCTCATAGTTGGGGCATGTACATATGACCTTCTTCCCCTTCTCCTGCTGTAATGGCTGTCATCTGGACAGAACGCACGGCCAATTGGCGTTTCAACTGTTCAATTTCCCTTTCATGGCAAACACACTGCTGCTGCGGTGTATGCTGGGCATGAATGGCCAAATCATTGATGAGTCCCTGAAGGACCAGTACTTGCTTAGCCAGTGCTTCCAGGTGGGTGCATTCTGCTTTTTCCACCTGAAAGTCCTGTCTCAAGGCCTGCAACTTGTCCTGGGCGTAGGGTTGCCGCCTGGTTAGTAATTTGTGCTTTCAATTGCTCAATTTCCACTAATTGTCGGGTGCACACTGCTTCCCTTTTCCCCAACTCCTCTTTTTGTCCCGACAACATTTGGTACCACATGGCCGGTGCAGTCCATATCAATCCCACAACTGCCCCAAATACCCTTCTGCTTTTCATACTTGGCATACAGATCTAATAAATCCTGCCAAGTATGCACGCTTCTCTGTAGCTCTGGGACGGAAACCCAGGGATTATATCCCACATTGGTGAGAGCCCTCCAATCGGGAGAGGTCTTCACCCCCCTGTGAAAGAGGCAACCAGGTTTTTGTCGCCCCTTCCGTAGCTCGGGCATCAGGACCACTAGCCTCCCATGACACCAGAGGGCCGGGCAGCAGGATTCCCATGTCTGTGCTCCCTAATGCCTGTACGTCCAGCCTTGACCCCCATCATTGATGCCATCGCCCACGACTGCTGGACTCCCGAGTCCGCAGTTGTACCATTCTGTTTCCTGAACATGTTGTACCATTAGTGCCACTCTTAAAGTCTTTTTAATCACTTGAGATTTCACTTTGCCCACACCGGTACCAAGGCTTTCAATGTTACCACACTGGGCCAGAGAGAGGGTCGCTAAGCCTCCCTTTGTATTACTCGGCCTCTACCACTGAGGGCCCATACATCCAATACAAAACACCCCCCAGGGGCAGAGTGAGAAACCGTAAATTCTCCTCTTCCACTCAGTCATTCTACGGCTGAGGGTGTATGCACCGAGGATTTTCTCTAAGGCCTCCTCCTATTGCCCGGCACTTCTACGGCCAGGGGTAGACCCACCTGCACCCTTCCCCCGCCAAATGGGGTGGAGAGAGGACACTAAACCTCCCTCCATTTCTCAGTCAGACTACAGCTGAGGTTGGGGCACACCTTGAATCATAAAAATCCCCTACATGAAATACCAACCGTGCCGGGCAGAGCAAACATGAAATACCAAGGGCAGACCAGTTGGTGTGCTCCGCAGGTCCCCCCCCGGCAATTCTCCACCAAAACTGTATCAGATTTCTGTTACCAATCTGCCTGAGGCATCAGGTGATCAGGCTGAGGCCGCAGGATCGTTAGGGGAAGAGATGAAGGAGCACACCAAAGGTCTAAGTTTTAAAGCTTTATTAATAAAATCACAATGGTTAATGCGAGGGCTGCCCACGTCACTCAAAGGAAGGAAGAAAACGTTAGTGCCCATGCCCTAACCCACTTTCATACTCACACACACACAACCCAAGACTGGCCAAGCCTGAGTGTAACATAAGAAGAGGGGGAAGGGTGGACGAGAGTTCTATCCGGTGCACAGGCTGTCCAGGGTCCACTGTTGATCTCCGATTTGCTTCAGCTCTCAGGAGGGTTTTAAGTCCTGGTGTCTTTTGGGGGCATTTTGTTCAGGGACCTCTGTCCCTCATGCTCTTTGTACCAGTCCAACCTGGCTTTCTGTGGCCTCCTCAGTGTTCCCAAAACACACCGGCTTCAGGGATGTGAGACGGTTGTTTTTCCCCTCGCTGGCCTTCACTGTCTCCCTATTTTCTGCAATCCGCTGCAGTCTGATTCAGCTTGCTTCTCTTTTCTCACAGTTGGCTGGGGTTGGGTAAGATCCAGGTGCAGCTGCAGGCTTCTTAGATACATAGAGTCTTTTCGAGCCCAGTGACCTTTGACTAGAGTTGGCGTCTTATCTGCGAACTGAACTGAGGCGTCGCGTTAACCCGTTCTCTTCTCCCTTCCTCCCCCTTCGGCCTCTTGCAAAGGAATCTTCCACTCCACACTTACACCTTTAAGCCTTTAACACTTCCCAAAATGACTTGCGATGCTTGCAACTGTGTTAACAACATACATTGCTGATCTGCCTCCCCAGGGGACACCCTGAGGGAGGGGGCCACTGGGTTGTGACATCGCGTCTAGACTAGACGCAATAAATCGACCCCCGCGGGATCGATCGCTGCCCGTTGATCCAGCGGGTAATGTAGACAAGCCCTAAATATACTACATCAGCACTATTACCTTTATCAACCAAACTTGTAATCACATCAAAAAAGATATCTAGTTAGTTTGAGAGGATCTATTTTCTATAAACTCATGTGTAACGATGCTGCCTTAGGTGGGACACGTCTGAGAGTATCAATTCAGGACAAATTGCTTAGAACAGGGCAGTTACAGCCCAAAGCTGGAGTTCCTTTACCGGCCAAACAGAGAGGACTTTGGTTTTACCCCACTGGCTAACCATAAGTTACACAAGCAATTCCCTTAGACACTCCAGTTTCACAGTATCACCACCAGTGCCACTCATTATGGGGACGAATGGTTATGAAAACCATATCCCAATAAAAGAAAAAAGGTTCTCCCGATCCCAAAGGACCAAGTCCCAGACTCAGGTCAATATACAAATCAGCTCTTACCCACAAATCATGCTGTTGCCAATCCTTTAGAATCTAAAATCTAAAGGTTTATTCATAAAAGGAAAAAGATATAGATGAAAGCTAAAATTGGTTAAATGGAATTAATTACATACAGTAATGGCAAAGTTCTTGGTACAGGCTTGTAGCAGTGATGGAATAAACTGCAGGTTCAAATCAAGTCTCTGGAGTACATCCTCAGTTGGGATGGGTAATTCAGTCCTTTGTTCAGAGCTTCAGTGTAGCAAAGTTCCTCCAGAGATAAGAAGCAGGACTGAAGACAAAATGGAGGGGTTTCCAGGGCCTTTTATATCCTCTGCCATGTGGAAGGACACCTCTTTGTTCTTACTGTGGAAAATCACAGCAGCAAGATGGAGTTTGGAGTCACATGGGCAAGTCACATGTTCATGCATGACTCAGTTCTTTACGGCCGACACCATTGTTTACATTTTAGTTTGAACATTCCCAGGAAAGCTCAGATGTGGATTAGCATCTCCCAAAGTTCATTGTCAGATAAGTGTTTTCTGACTGGGCACTTACTGACAACAGTCCCTTCTGAAGAAGCCTGATCAAATGCTTCACTGAGGCTACTTAGAATCAAAACACATTAAGATACAAGTACATAGCCAATATTCATAACTTCAACTACAAAAATTATACACACATACAGCTAGCATAATCATAATCAGCAAATCATAACCTTTCCATAGCCATCTTACACGACAACCTTTGTACAATATTTGCTGCAAATATACAACAGTGGTTGCAACAATGATCTATACAGTCACAGGTTATGTCACGAACGTCACACCATGCTATTGGCATTTATTATATTACCCTCCTTTAATTCTTTATTGATTGAGTTGGTGAGTTAAACCATTCCATTATTTTGCCTGGGATGAATGCCAGTCTGACAGGCCCAGGGTGTCCTATTTACCCTCTTATAATACTGGCATAACATGAGCTTTCTTCCAGTCCTCTGGAACTTTCCCAGTATACTAAGACTTATTGAAAATCAGCATTAATGGGTGACCGCTCCTAGGCCAGCTCTTTAAAAACTCCTAGATGCAAGTTATCTGGATCTGCTGCTTTAAAAGTAGCTACTGTTAACAACCTACTTAGTCACTGTTGGAATAGAAAGTATTTCTCACCATCATATAACACAAATATATTATCTGGCATTTTCGCAAATGGAAAACAGAAATATTTATTGAACGCTTTGGCCTTTTCTACATTGTTATTGTCAGTTCTACCATTTCCACCTACTAATAGACGAATAGTGTTGTTAAGTTTCCTTTTGTTCTGAATATTCTTAAAATGTGTTTTTATTGTCCTTAACTCAGCTGGCCATAGATAACTCCTTGTGTCCTTTTGCTTCCCTTAGCGTCTAATTTATATTTTTCCCCCATACATTACACATTGCATTTTTTTATAGCTGCTTTCACTTCTCCTCTAAGCCAGGTTGTTGGTGTTTTTTTCACCTGTGTAGCCTTCTTTCTTGCTTTCTTTCTTGCAGAATTTTGGCTTTTTGGACATCTAGTACAAAGTTCTTATACAACTCCAAAATATCATTCACAATTTTCTGATTAAATCCTTTCTCCCAGCTCATTTGACTTGTCACTGTTTTCAGCTTTGTTAAACTGGTCCTTTTAAAGCATAAGTGTAGATATAATTATACTGGTTTAGACATTATTCTGTTTGCACATGACAAATGTAATCCAGTCATGATCACTGGCACCTATGCAATGATGAATAAGCCCAAGATTGTGCTCCTTAATAATAAAATAAAATAATAAGACCCAGCTCCTAGCTAGTGCTTTTTATCACAAGACTGCAAAGTGTTTTACAACGGTCAGTAACATTATCCCCATTTTACTGATAGGGAAACTGAGGCAGAGAGCAGGGCAGTGACTTGCCCAAAGTCACCCAGCAGGCCAGGGTTGCAGCCAGGAATCCTGGTCCTCTGGTTTCCTCCACAATCCCCCCATTACATGATTCCCAAGCAATTAATCACTCCAGGAATGTGCTCCCTTCTCCCGAACCCACAGCTCACAGCTGACCCCACATCCTCAAATGGCGTGTGATGCAGAAAGTGTCTGGTGGGATGGGGCCTTGTGGGCCCAGAGGACGCGGCACTGCTGGTTTCTATCCAGTGGGGTGTCTGATGCAACACCAGTTCTGAGGCCTGCCACAGTCAGTGCACAGATGAGGTTTCTCGCTGTGCGGCTCCAGAGGGTGCCCACTGCTTCGCTCACTCTCCAGTTGAGAACCCCAGTGAGGACTCTCAAGTTAGAGATACACTCCTGTCATCATCTGGGATAAAGAGGCCATCTGGGCATGAGCCATCCCCTGGGGGAGGGAGACAGGGAACCTCGGAAATAGGAACCGCACACAGGTGTGTCACCAATAATCACTGCTCCCAGGACATGAACCTCAGAGCTGAATGCACAACATCCAGGATGAGGAGGAGCTGGGAGAGGACAACTAGGAAAGGAAACAGTGAAGGGAAGGCGACAGAGTGGGGGAACTGCAGGGGTCTCTCTTTCTCTCTCTCTCTTTGGGACCCTAAGATCCATTCTGGCTAGTCACTAGCCACTGAGCTGGATGCGGGATTCTCCAGAGGAGGTTCTCTGGCCTGGGTGATTGAGGCCAGACTGGATGGACATAATGGTCCCTTCTGGCCTCAGGACTCTACATTTATGTTTTGTTTTATGGCTCCAGAACTCTGATATTCAGGAGGCGAATCCCCTCAGGCAGAAAGGGTCTGCTCAGAGCCATGGCAAACACCTCACATTTCCAGCTGAGACCTGCCTCTGCAGAGCTCACAAGAGGGAGGCAGAGCTGGGGGTGCTCACACCACTTTCCCAGGGTCTCAACGTTTAATTTCACTCGTTGATGGGTTCGGAGGTGCTTTATCCCATCCCGCACCTGTGTAGATGCCTCTCAGGATCTCTGGTTCCTCAAGGCCCTGGGAAGCTGGAACAAAGGCAGGGCTGGCCTTACCATGAGGCGAACTGAGGCGGCTGCCTCAGATGCCAGACTGCGAGGGGTTGGGGGAGGATGCCACTAGGACCCAGAGTGTAGAAAATTGTGTCTGCTGCTGGTGCATATTTATTCTCTCTGCTCTAGATGCACAGAGATGGTGGAGTGCTGTGCTGGAGGAAGGCGGGCACAAGAAACATAACAGGCAGGCAGGAGAATAGGTGAGAGGGAATAACAGAAAGCAGCAGGAGCTGCAGGGAGAAAGAGGAGGAAAAGCCTCTTATGTACCTCTCTAGCACCCCCAGGAGCTTGGACTGATTAACTTCTCAGGGAGCTTCCTGTTTCCTGCTGCTTCCCTGAACCCACTTGAGGAGATCAGGCAGTCAACTGAAGTAGTAGGAGCCAGTTAGGCCCTTAAGACGCTATCTTCCCTCGCTGAGGCCCTGCTACCAGCCTGCTTATTTGTCCCCTTCAATTGAGTGTTGAGAACCACTATAGCTGGCACAGAACAGCAGTCATGAGTGAAAGAAGAAAATGCCCCTCTGGGGCAGCATTCAGAAAAAGAAAGAGCTCTCCTGAGATACATAGACACAAATGTTCACGGTGAGCCTTCTGGCCCCAGTGAGGATGTGAGTGGTGAGGAGATGCCTGATCTTCCAGTAAGTCAGAGTGCAGGTGACCTGGCAGCTACTGCAGCATCCATGTCTCCATCGCAAATGGATGTAACCATGCACAGTCCTGAAAAAAGTGTAGATCAGAGAAGAGTGTGATGGAGGCACAAGAAACAGCTGCTGCTGAGTTTAGTTCCTTATGTCTAGATGATCCAGGACTTTGGACCCACTTGAGCAGTAGCCTGAGGGACTTCCTTGTACTGCATGGGCTACAGCAAGTGAAAAACTTCATGTTCCCCAATGACAATGAAAATAGAAGCTTCCATCCAACACATTACTGGCATGAACTCCCTAATGGTGACGAAGTGGAGAGGCCATGGCTTATGTACTCAAAAACCCAGAATGCTGCATACTGTTTTTGTTGCAATCTCTTCCAGTCTAATGTTCCAGCCACATTGGGTTCTACAGGAACAAAGGACTGGAAAAATCTGGCTAGAAATCTGGCATGCCATGAGAAGGCAGCAAATCACCAGAGAGCATTCCATTGGTGAAAAGAGCTTGAGATGAGACTAAGGTCACCATAGATGATCAGCCTCAAGAGAAGAATGCATCAGAGTCTCCTTACTGGCAAAATGCTCTGAAAAGGCTCATTGCCATTGTGAGAATGCTTGCTACCAAAACCTAGCACTGCGTGGCACTTCAAATCAACTGTATGTGCCAAACAATGGAAACTTCCTTAAAATTGTGGAGCTGATGGCTGAGTTTGATGCTGTACTCCAGGAGCATTTAAGAAGAGTCACCACCCAAGAAATGTACACACACCACTACCTTGGAAAAACAATTCAAAATGAGATCATACAGTTACTGGCAACAAAAGTCAAACAGAAGATTGTGGCAGATCTGAAGCCAGCAAGATATTACTCTGTTATTCTGGACTGCACATCTGACATCAGCCATACGGAACAAATGACTTTAATGGTGCATTTTGTAACAACAGAACCTAGTGAAAATGTCCCTGTAATGGTGACTGTCAGAGAACGTTTTCTAGAATTTATTGACATTGATGATACTACAGGAGCTGGTATGACAAATGTGCTTCTTAAAGAGCTGGAAGATATGGGAATCGACATAGCTGACATGAGAGGTCAGGGTTACAATAATGGTCCAACATGAGAGGAAAGAACAGCGGAGTGCAGACACGGAACCGAGTGTTAAACCCTTGAGCTTTTTTTGTCCCATGCAGTTCTCATTCATTGAACTTGGTGGTCAGTGATGCAGCATCAGCTTCTAGTGAGGCTGCTGAATTTTTTAATGTAATTCAAAGCATCTATGTATTTTTCTCTGCATCAACTCATCGATGGCAAATTTTGAAGCAACATCTGGGAATAGCCTCTCTGACACTGACACCACTGAGTGCCACACGATGGGAAAGTCGAGTGGAGGCAATAAAGCCTATCAAACAGCAAATTGGGAAGATAGATGATGCCATAGTTGCCATTATGGCGGATAATGCTATGACAGGAACTGTTCATGGGAGAACAGTGGCAGAGGGAAATGGAATCATCAGAAACATACATAACTTCAAATTTCTGTGTGGCTTAGTGTTGTGGCATGACATACTGTTTGAAATAAATGTTGTAAGCAAGAGACTCCAAGGTGTTGACCTTGATATATCTGGAGCAATGGAACAACTGGACAAGGCAAAGTCATATCTACAGTCTTACCGGTCAGATGAGGGCTTTCAAAACATTCTGAAGCGTGCACAGACGTTGGCAGAGGAACTTCATACTGAAGCTATTTTCCCACCAATTCAAGAATACAAGTCACCGAAGAAGACATTTTGATTACGAGGCACGGGATAATCCCATAAGAGACCCCAAACAACAATTCAAAGTTGAATTCTTTAACCAGGTGCTAGATTGTGCAATACAGTCAGTTGAAGAATGTTCCATGCAGCTCAAGGAACACAGCAGTATATTTGAGATGTTGTATGATATTCCAAAACGCCTCACTATGTGTGAAGAAGACCTACACCAGCAATGCAGGGCACTAGATACAGTGTTGACACATGAGGACATGCGCGATATTGATGCGAGTGATTTAGGTGATGAACTGAAAGCCCTTTCAAGATACATTTCAGCAGGATCAACTCCAAATGCTGTTCTGGAATATATGTGCACAAATAAGATGATCACCCTCTTTCCAAATACGTTTGTTGCTCTGCGCATACTTCTAACACTTCCTGTAACAGTTGCCAGTGGAGAACGCAGCTTCTCCAAGCTGAAGTTAATAAAAACACATCTACGCGTCGCTCCACAATGACACAGGAGAGGCTGGTTGGCCTTGCAACCATCTCCAGACTGTGGACCTTCAAGGAAGCAGTTCAAATCTTTGCAACCAAGAAGGCATGGAAAGCACCACTTTGATTATTCAAACAGATAAAAATGTCAGTGCTTACTTTGCAGACAAGAAAAGTTACATTTGCTGTTCAGGCATTTGAAAGTTAAAAGTTACTTAACATTTTTGAACAAGGCATTTTAAGTTGTTAGTTCTCCTTTATTGGAGTAAGTAGCAGAGCAGTACCATGAGAGGAGTAGAACAGGAAGAAGGCAGAATTGAGACCTTTCAAAGTTTTGGCCCAAGCAAGGGGACATGGGGGTGTCATTTGAGCTCCCACCCCTCAGGTGCCAAAATGTTGTGGGCCGGCCCTGGAGAAAGTTACTCCAGGCAGGAGTTGATGTCAGACTTGTGAATGCACATGGACAAGTCAACAGGTAAGGTCCCAGCCTGCCAAATGTCTCAGCATTCACTGTTCCATTATTTTAACCCCAGCACCCTTCCCATGCTCACAAGAACGTGGGATCTGCACAGCTGGGGAAATACCAAGGAAGCCTTCTGGGGAGGGGAAGTATCTGTGAGGGGAGTTGATGTGCCCCTGTTAATACACCAGCGCCTCTGTTAAATGTCAATAGACTCTCTAGCTCCAACTCAGAGAGCTAAATCCAATCCCTGCACTGTGACTACTGTCCTCCCCATTTCTGGGGGCAAGTTACGACTGGGGGGGGGTACAAGCTAAAGGGGAGGACATGTGACCACCCTACGTGTCTCCCCTGCTGAATGACACACACACACACACCCGCCCAGCCTGGGGCCACCGCGTTGTCCACGCCCCACATTACCTGCGGCCTCCCAGCCAGGCTCTCTCAGGCAGATGCGGCTCTGTCCTGCTCCCTGCCTGGCTGCCAGGGAGAGCAGCCGATTTAGCCAAAGGTATAGGGGTGGGGGGAGGCCCAGGGAGAAAAGGTAGAGCTCCTCTCTCTCCCCACCCCCGGCAGGCCAATCGGGGGGAGAGGGATTTGAACCCCCAACCCCCCAACGCATCACCTCTGGGCTTGAGCCAATAACACGCAGGCTGAAAGGGGGAGACCCGGGAGGCCAGGCTAACCCTGTCTGAGCTGGCTGAACCCAGCCGCCAAGGTCACTGGTGCAATACCAACCTTCACCACGAGGTGTCACCCCTGGCCAGAGATGCTGGCTGGACGGGGTGGTCTGGGCTGGAAGGGACTTGGGTGGTCAAAGCTGAGAGTCACCCAGTTTTATTAACTTCAGCTTGGAGAGCCCTGTCTGGGGGTGATGTCGTGAGGAGTCCCCATGCCAGCCTGGGGAGAATGAGACTGCACTGTTCCTGCAGGCTGCTCCCCCACCCTGGCTTTTGCTGACTCCCCAGCCCTGGCCAGAGAGACACCCCCTGTCCAGAAGCCTGGGGGGCAGATGCATGGAGCCAGGGCACTGCACCTTAGAGTCTCCCCTCTTCCACCTGCTCCTGCTAGGGACTCTGTGCACTTCTGAACTGTCCTTAGCAAGAAAGCTGCCCCGATGGGATGGCATAGCAGCGTGGACAGAACCCGGAACCCCAGTACAACAACTCCAAGTCTCAGCCATGCTGCTTTCCAGAAAGAGTCTGCTACCTCCATGGGCTTAGCTGGCCCGTCTCAGACCACTAAACACACTGTCTTCCCACCTCCCAGAACCAGGCAGCCAAGGTTCTGCCTAGCAAGCAGTCATGTAACCTGCTGGCAAGGTGCGTGCCACATCCCTCGCTAGGGGCTGGGTCACACAGAGGATAAAAAATGGTTACTCACCTTCTTGTAACTGTTGTTCTTCAAGATGTGTTGCTCACATTCATTCTAATTAGGTATGTGCGTGCCACGTACACAGTCGTTGGGAAGTTTTTCCCTTAGCAGCACGCACTGGGTCAGCTCTGGAGCCCCCTGGAGTGGTGCCTTCATGGCGCTCAAAATATGACCCTGCCAACCCGGTGCCTCCTCAGTTCCTTCTTGCCAGCTACTCTGACAGAGGGGAAGGCAGGTGGGTTTGGAATGGCCATAAACAACGCGTCTCGAAGAACAACAGTTATGAGAAGGTGAGTAACCATTTTTCTTCTTCGAGTGCTTGCTCATGTCGATTCCAATTAGGTGACTCTCAAACCCTACCTAGTGGGGTCGGAGTTATGGAATCATTGATTGGAGCACCGCTCTGCCGAAAGCTGCATCATCTCTGCCATGCTGGGTAATGGCATAATGAGAAGTGAAAGTATGAACCAAGGACCACGTTGCCACCCTGCAGATCTCTTGTATCGGGACCTGGGCCAGAAACACCGCCGATGAGACCTGCGCCCTTGTGGAACGCACCATTAGTGCAGGGGCTGGAACCTTGGCTAACTTGTAGCATGTCTGGATGCAGGACGTGATCCACAATGAGATTCTCTGCAATGAGACCGGGAATCCTTTCATCCGGTCTGCCACTGCCACGAACAGCTGGTTCGACCGGAACGGCTTTGTGAGCTCGATGTAAAGGGCCAGCGCTCGCCGAACATCCAGTGAATGGAGCCTCTGCTCTCAGCTAACTGTTGCGAGGCTTAGGGTAGAACACTGGTAGAAAAATGTCCTGTGTGGTGTGAAATTGGGACACCACCTTTGAAAGAAAGGCTGGGTGAGGTCTGAGTTGCACCGTGTCCTTAAAAAGACCGTGTAGTGGGAGTTGGAGGTGAGGGCCTTTAGCTCTGACACCCTACTTGCTGAGGTAAAGGTGACCAGAAAGGCAACATTCTATGATAGGTAGAGAAGCGAACAAGACACCAGCGTTTCAAATGGGGGCCCCATTAGTTTGGAGAGGACCCCATTAGTTTGGAGAGTCCCACTCCGGAAACGGTTGTCTGATCTGTGGGTACAGACATTCCAGGCCCTTAAGGAAACGGCTGACCATGGGGTTGGCGAAGATGAAACACCCGGCCGCTCCTGAGTGGAAAGTCGAAAGGAGTGGAATGGCTGCCAGGTGCACATTGATGATGCTGAAAGACCCTGCTGTTTCAGATGCAGTAGGTACTCCAGGATGAGCAGCATGGGCACCTGTAGTGAGGGTGTGCGGCCCTGAGAACACCAGATTGCAAACCTCTTCCACTTTGCCAGGTACGTAGCCCTAGTGGAGGGTTTTCTGTTACCAAGTAGGACCTCCTTCACTGGCTCCAAGCACATGAGCTCCATGAGGTTTAGCCATGAAGCTTCCAGGCTGTGAGATGGAGGGATTGGAGGTCAGGGTGGTGAAGGCAACCCATGGTCTTGAGTGATCAGGTATGGGAACAGTGGCAATGTAATTGGGGTGTCCACTGACAGTTCCAGCAGTGTGGTGTACCATTGTTTACAAGCAGCACAAGACGACGGGACAGGGACTGCTCCCCTGCACCAAAGACAGCCGTGCTGACTGCCGCGACTGGGGTGCATCCATTGCAGGAGTACCTGGTGCAGAAGTCACAGGAGACAGCACTGTCGACTTCAGTCCCTCAAAGGGGGCTGTCAAGTCCGGTGCTTGCCAACTCTCCTGACCGAGATTGCTAGGCGGAGGAGTGAGAGCTTCCCTCCACCCACTTTCGAGGCCACGAGGGATCTGATTGCCATGACGGCACCTCAGTCCCCAGCTGGCAGAGACAGACCTCCGGTGCCACAGTGAGCGGCACCATCAAGAGGCAAACATGCCATGATGAGGCGGTCACCTTTGCCAACACAGCACCATCCCCATAGCACCGCTCCATGACTCCTCCTTCATGGCACTGTTCACCGGCAACGGCCTCCGGACGGGGTTCCCTGGTACCATCCAGACAATGCTCCGCATCTTCAGCACCAAGACGATGGTCTCTGGCGCAGATGGAGCGGCACTGGTCTCTGGCTCCAGCTGAGCAGCACTGGTCCCCGACACTGATTGAGCAACACCGATCCCTGGCACCAGTTGAAAGGCACTGGCCACTCAGCACCACTCCTCAGCGCAATATCACTTGGCACCAGCCACTTTACCTTCTGCACCTCTGTGGTTCAGGTCCGGGTACCCACACCCCAGAAGTCCTGGCACTGCTGGGTTTTGCTGCAGCTGTGAGCTGGGCACGCCGGGCTCAGGCACATGCTGGGAGCTCTGGCCAGCCTGGCTCGTGCCACAACACCAGCTTCCTCTGGGCATCCCTCAAGAGGTGCTGTCACCCATAAACCTCCCTGTGCTCCTGGCTGCATGTCCAGCACTGCTGCCCTGTCCCTCGGAGGGCATGACTGGGCACTGTCCCAGGTTGTGGCAGTCCTCCCCCAGCAGGGCCAGAGACACCCCATGGCTCCCAACCGGCAGGCAGTGGGGCTGCTCCTGGATTTCGCCCTCGTGCTCGCAGGGGCAGGGCTGTCTGGGGAGCAGTGATTATGCCAGAGCTGCCCATGCCCTGCACATAGGCACTCCCCCTCACTGCTGCCAGCTAAGGAGGGAGCACTGGCATACCCAGCTCTTCCCATCTTCTCCACGGCTCCCTGCCTCTACTTGGGGGGCTGTGGAGCCACCTGTCCCAGCTGGGGGCACAGGGGCATGAGCCCCAGTGCAGATTCAGTAGCCAGCATGGCTCCCCACAGCACGGCCTGGTGGAGCCTTTTGTACCCCACAGCTGGCGAGGAGCCCTGAGGAGGGGAGCAGCTGAGATGCTCGTGCTGATGAGCCTGCCCCCAGGCAGGAGAGGGGAAAGACGGGCACAGGGTTAAGACCCCCACCTCCGCCACGCTAAGCAGGCCCATATGGGTGGACACTGCACAGATTGTAACACCACTTGGGGGACACACAAGCCTCTGCCCCCTGTAGAGGCCCAGTATGCACCAGCACAGAGCAGGGCAAGCTGGCATGGGGGGGAGAGCGGCCCACCGGGCCTGGGGGGGTACCCAGCTGTATAGAAGGGCCTCAGGGTGCCAGCAGAGGGTGGGGCTGGAGGGCTGCATGCTCTGGGCTTTGCTGGGGAATCAGGGCTCCTGGCCCATCACTGTGGTCCCTGGGCCAATGGCATCCTCCTAGCTTCACTCTGGGCAGCTGGGGCAGCACAGTGGGGCTGTGTTCAGTCTCCAGCCCCCAGGGAGTGGCTGGCACTGGCAGCAACTGCCCTGGCCCTGGGAAAGGAGTGGGGTTTGGCACCATGGGCCTCACAGGTGCGAGGCTGCCCAGGGTCTGGTGCTGACATGGCTCCAGGGAACAGCACAGCTGGTGGCTGCCTGTGCAGGCTGAAGCAGGGAGTCACCCTGGGCCAGGGAACAGGCCAGTGCTTCTTAACCAGCGTGGCCCGCGTTCCCAGGGAGCATTTGGCAAGAACTCGGCAGTGGGAAGCACACACCAGCTGTACCAGTTCAGACCAGACCCAACAGGTCTGCCAGTGCTCCTCACTCCTGACCTGCTGGAGGGGGGACTGTGCCCGACCGGCAGCTCCCTTCTGGCCCAGCCATGGGCTCCCCCAGCTCTGCCAGTGCCCCTCACTCCCACCCCACAAACCCAGAGGGCTCAGAGTCACAGCTTGAACACCCAGCCAACTAAGGTATCAGTTCCCACAGAAGGCCCCAGATCCACCCTTCAGACGTTCCTCCACATTGCTCGGGGCAGCTCTTGAGGGAGAGAATGGGGATTCAGGGGAGGGGTGTTCAGGGCTGCTGAATCAGGAACCATTGGGCAGCTTGGAACAGCAATTGGGCTCAGCCAGCGCCCTGGGACAGTGCTACATGTTCTGTCTGCCAGGAGGTGGTGCGCTTCATAACTGTCCCCATGCACAGCATCTATCTGTCGCACTCCATAGGCACCAGTTATCTAAGCCCATAGCTCACTCTCTATCTATCCCCAGCCATTCTCCATCCCCCACTTCACTCTCAGCACGTTCACATCTCAGTTAGCAGGGCCGGGCTGCCTGTGCGACAAAAAGGCAGGACTGATGGGGCGTACTGTGAAATGTGCAAATGCTGGAGCCCTAGATGGCAAGATTGAAGAGCCCATCGTGAATATCCAGCTCAGGCCAGCCCCACCCCCACTCCTGGGGTCCTGCACTGGCCCCTGACTCCTGTGGACCCAGTGTGTCTCTCTTCAAGGTTTCCAGGGCTGGGGCCTGCAGATAATGAGCCGACTGATGATTAAAGAATCTGCCTTTAGTCACACAGGGCAGTTTCTGAAAGGCACCCTGCTCAGTGCTGGGGAGATGCCCCAGGGAATGGAGCCCTTAGTCTATCATGGGGGGTGGGGGAACACATCAAGCATTCCCCACTCTGCCCTGCCTGCCAGGACCACACAGCCCTGCTTTAGGGCTGCTCCTCCAGGGGCCACGGGGCAACTCAAGTCCAGACATTTCTTGGCCTCTCTGCTGAGTCTGCCCTTAGTGTCAAGCAGGCAGAGTGGGGAGCTGGAGATGAGTCCCAAGACACCTGCACTGCTGTTGGGTAGGTGGGCTGCACCACTGGACTGACATGTGAATGCTGTGAGATTCCTGTGGCAGCTGGTCCCCGGGGAAGGGCAGGGGGCTTGTGCCACATATGCACATTTACAAAATATGAAGAAACCTCACACCCACACAGGGCCCAAAGCCAAGCACTCCAAACCTAGGCCATGCCTGTGTGACCTTAACTTTTTCCCTGGGGCATCTGTCCTGAGGGACTGGTTTTCATGACTGGATCACAGAGTATTTTTTCTCCCAGCAGTTATGCTCAGGGTTTGAGCCCCGAACTTTCAGACCCATGGCACAGTCCCCTTGTTGCCGCAGTGAATATAGGGCCCTGCTGACCCAACACCTCTTCAGTTCCTTCTTACCGCCAGTGATAGTCATTGGAATCGCAGTCACTTGCTTCGCAAGGGCTTCCCTTAGCTTACTCTGCTTGTTACCTGTTATAGTTTAATAGTTCTTAGTTTTATGGTGTTAAGTAGCTAAGTTAGTTAGTGATGAGAGTAGTTGGAGTGGGGTACTTTCCCCCACCCCATATCCTTCCCCTGGGTGCCAGGACATGTCTCGGTCCCACAGGTTTAAACCCTGCAGAACCTGCCATTAGCCCATGCCAATGGGTGACCCCCACGACTCTTGCCTTAAGTGTCTGGGAAAGGCGCACCAGACAGAGAGGTGCAAGATTTGCAAGGCATTCTGCCTGAGGACAAAGAAAGAGCGGGATTTCAGGCTCAAGCAGCTCCTGATGGAGGCAGCTTTTTGTCCTCAACCAGCCCCGGGCCAGCAGGATCTGGCACCGAGTGCATCTGTGCGAAGTGCCCTGGCCTCTGTATGTGACACAGTGCCGAGGAAGAACTCTGGCCAAAGAGACCCTCAGCACTGACACTCCCCAGCCCCACAAACAATGGAGGCAACCCAGCACTGCTCCCACTCCCCAATGGCTGGGGCTGGGGCCGGAGGTGTGCGGGGGAGAGGCTGCTCTCAGTACCTGCACCCTTGGTGGGACATAGCTGGCCAGGGAGAGCTGTCTGTGCCAAAGCGTCCACACTGCCTGCCAGTTCCCCCGAGCTGCAGGGGTCAAGGCCGGGCTGAACCATGGGTTACATAGCATGCCAGCGGTGAAGGGCCCTTTGTGCTTCTAGCCCATGGAACAGGAGCATGTGCACGACCGAAGCCAGAGGGCTCCCAGCTGAGAGCTGCCTTCCCCAGAGCCTGCGGGCCAGATCCACAGGCCAGAACCCCCCTCAGGCTGGGCACAGACGTGATCCTCCAGGAAACAGGATTAAATTCCCCACGCTGTACAGACAGGGCCGGCTCTAGGTTTTTTGCCACCCCAAGCAAAAAAAATTTTGGCTGCCCCCCGTCCCAGCCCTGGGCTCCTCACCGCACACCCCCGCTGCCCCAGCCTTGGGCTCTCTGCCACCCCCACCTGCACCCTCCTTCCACCGCAGCCCTGGGTCACTGGTAACTCGCTCCCACGGCAAGTCATTCAGCAGGAATTTTAGATGTGCACAGAACACAGACAGGATTGGTTCCCGTATGGTTACAGAACTGCAGTAAAGTGGAACAATTTTCAGCTTGTGTGATTGGAGGATAGCTGGATGCATATTATAAGACTGTCCTACATAAATGAGGAAAAGTTGAGGTGCCTTTATTATTCTTTTGTTCCACTCTTTCTTTCTATGGGGAATTTGCCAATGCAATATCACTGTCTTCCTTTTAAACAAACAAAAAAGGCAATGGCTGTTGAAAATAGCAATTCCAGTCCTAATAAGCACTAGGAAGCATTTCTTGCTCAATTTTACCCTACTTTTTCTACAGCAAGTTACAGTGGATCAGTATATTTGATTTGGGAGAAATGAAATAACAGATGTCCAAACTGAGCTTGAGCACTCCTGAATTTTGAGCTGTTCAAATCTGGAAGGCAGGTGCTTGTGGGTGGGGCGGAGGGGGGGGGACTGTGGCTCCGTTGGGGAGCACAGCAGCATGTATGCAGCACTGTGTTTGGCACTGCGTGGAGCCAGACATGCTGGTCTAAGTGGCTCGGTAAGGGGGCTGGGGGGTTGGATGGGGCGGAGGTTCGGGGGGGCAGTCGGGCTGGCAGGGGCAGGGAGAAGAGGGGGTTAGATAGGTCAGGGGTTGTGGGGGCAGTCAGGGGACAGGCAGTGGTTGGCTAGGCATGGGAGTCCCGGGGGTTTGTCAGGGAACAGGTAGGGGGTGGGGTCCTAGGGCAGAAGTTGGGGGGTCTCAGGAGGGGGCAGTTGGGGACAAGGAGAAGGGAGGCTTAGATAGGGGGTGGAATCCCGGGAGGGGGCAATCAGGAGCCAAAGAGCAGCGGCGCTTAGATAGGGGTTGGGTCCTGGGGGGCCATTAGGGGCAGGGGTGATCAGAGGACAGGAAGCAGGGCAGCTTGGATGGGTTGGGGTTTCTGTGGGTGGCAGTCGGAGGGAGTGGATGGTGGCAGGGTGGGGCACCCTGTGGAGTGTCCTATTTTTTGAATATTAAAATATGGTATCCCTACTCACAGCGCAGCTCTCCATTCACAGCAGGCTGCAGCATGAGGTCTCAGCTACCTCACTCCCTCCCCCTCTTTCCTGTTGGTAGTGGCCAAGGGAATGCTGGGAAATGTAGTTCTTTCCCTGCTCCAGGGCTGGCTGTATAGGCAGGGAGCTAACCAAGGAACTACAGCTTCCAGGGCCCCCTCTTGGTTCTCACCTCCCATGCTGGATCCTGCCACCCCTGCAAATGGGCTGCCCCCAAGCATGTGCCTAGAGCTGCCCCTGTGTACTGAGACCCCCCCTGCCCACTCTCCATCTCTAGACCCCAGGTACCCCCCACCGTACAGAGACACCCCCCCCCAGCCCCCAGTTCCCCCCCCCCCCCGCTGTAGAGACCCCTCATCTCTAGACCCCAGGTAGCCCTTGCTATACAGAGACCCCCTGCCCATTCCCCATCTCTAGACCCCAGGTACCCCTGTGACGAAGTGGGGATTTTCCCTTGTTATGTTGTATGTGAGTCTTACTTTTAAGCCTATGTCAGTTTTATTGTTTTGCATTAATACTGTGTGTGCCTCAGTTTCCCTGTGTGCTGCACCAATACCTTGGTGGTGGGAATAGGGGTGTGTGACTTTGGCTGAGACCACTGGGGCAGGTGAGACTGTTCCAGCTGCCTGCACTTATGCTATGACAGGTGCTCTTTGTAACCTGAGACCCAGGATGAGGATGCAACCAGGTGACTCTTTGCCCGGGGAATCGAGACAAAGACAAGGAAGAGAAACAGGGGGGTGTCTGAGATTAGGTTGCTGGAAGCTCAAAGTCTGCTGGGCGGGATGACTCAAATAGGGGGAGTCCAGGGCTTCTGGCCCAGGACTCCCCAAGATGGACTTGGCTGAAAGTCACTGATTTCTGTGCTAACAAGTTCTGTTCTATGCTTGTTCCTGTCGACTAATAAACCTTCTGTTTTACTGACTGGCTGAGAGTCACATCTGACTGTGGAGTTGGGGTGCAGGGCCCTCTGGCTTCCCCAGGAGCCCCACCCTGGTAGACTCACTGCGGGAAGCACATGGTGTGGAAGGGGATGCTGAATGCTCCAAGGTCAGACCCAGGAAGGTGGAAGCTGTGAAAGCTTCTTGCCATGGAGACAGTATGGTCAGAGAGAGGAGGCATACCTCCCAGAGTCCTGGCTGGTTTTGTATGCAGTAGTTCCAGAGCATCGCCCAGTGACTCCATGACAACTGGTGGCAACAGTGGGATAAACTGCAGCCCGTGGACAAAGCATCCTGCAGTAAGTGACTGGGGAGCAGTAGAACGAAGGGGGATTAGTGAGAGACAGGCATGTTGAAGGCTCAGAGACGTGCGGTTCCAGGAGGCTGAGGAGCCTACGGCTTAACCCCGAGAGAGAGTGGACCCCTGAGAAGGGCTGTCACACTGAAGGGGTTCCTCCCAGGGACAATGGGGAGCTGAGAGAGCACAGGCCTGTGAGTCCGTGACCACTTAGGAACAGTGTGGAGATAGCCTATAACCACGTCCTTAAGAAGGACATTGTAAAGCTGTGCAGAGAGAAAGGGCTGCGCATTGGAAAGCTCACCAAGGCCTTGTCTACATTACCCACTGGATCGATGGGTGGCTATCAATCCAGTGAAGGTTGATTTATCACGTGTAGTCTAGACATGATATATCGACTGCCAAGCGCTCTCCCGTCAACTCCGGTACTCCATCAGGATGAGAGGTGCAGGCAGAGTCGACAGGAGAGCATCAGCAGTGAAGACACCATGGTAAGTAGATCTAAGTACATCGACTACGTTATTCATGTAGCTGAAGTTGTGTAACTTAGATCGATCTCCCCCTCCCCCCCAGGCCTAAAAGGCACAGCTGATTGCTCAGTTGGAAGAGGAGGATCACTCTAAGGCACTGGTTTCTGACCCAGTTGGGGCCGCAAGAGAGGCTGGGAGCAGCTGGGTGTCCTGGAGACCCGTGTCCCCGATCAGCTGGGGCTCTCCACCAGCTTCCCTGATGGTGGATCTAAGATGGATGGAATTGGAGCTGAGATCAAAGGAGTCAGAGGACCATGAGAGGCAGGGAAGGCATGAAGCAGAACAGCAGGAGAGATAGCAGCAGCATGAACTGGCGATGGTTGAGCTGAGAGTCAGAAGGACCAGTCCAGGGGTGAGTGGGGATGGACCTCAGGGTGCCAATTCCACAGGGAACCTTGACACAAAATTGCTGTCCCAGGTTAAGGAGGGGAGAGACATAGATGCCTGTCTCATAGGGTTACCATACATCCTCTTTTTCCCGGACATGTCCGGCCTTTCGGCAGTCAAACCCCCGTCCGGGGGGAATTGCCAAAAAGCCGAACATGTCCGGGAAAATGGCAGCTCTGCTCTTCCCCGACTCTTCGGCTGTGTTTAAGAACCGGGCTGCCCGAGCGCTACCGGCTTCGGGCAGCCCTGTGCCTCCAGAC
The DNA here is from genome assembly GCF_013100865.1 of Trachemys scripta elegans. Taxonomy (NCBI): domain Eukaryota; kingdom Metazoa; phylum Chordata; order Testudines; family Emydidae; genus Trachemys; species Trachemys scripta. Next base: position 51,477,532 of record NC_048304.1, on the reverse strand, counting down.
CCTGCGCCGCCAGAGCCCGGGAGGGGAAGTGCCCGGCTGGGGGCGCAGGGTCTGGAGGCAGGGGGGCTGCCTGAAGCCGGTAGCACTCGGGCAGCCCGGCTCTTAAACAGAGCCAAAGAGTCGGGGAGGAGCAGAGCCGCGGGGGCTGGAGCCTCCAGCCGCCAGGGCTCTGTGTAACTGACATAGTGTCAGTTACACAGAGCCAAAGAGGAGCAAAGCCTCCAGCCCCGGGGGCTGTGTGTAACTGACACAGTGTCAGTTACACAGAGCCGCAGCCGCTGGAGGCTCTATTTAAGAGCCGGGCTGCCCGAGAGCTACCGGCTTCGGGCAGCCCCGTGCCTCGAGACCCTGCGCCGCCGGAGCCTGGGAGGGGAAGTGCCCGGCTGGGGGCGCAGGGTCCGGAGGCATAGGGGCTGCCCAAAGCCCGAGCGCTACCGGCTTCATGGTTTGCTGGGCAGCCTCCAGACCCTGCGCCCCCGGCTGGGCGCTTCCCCTCCCGGGCTCCAGCTG
>NC_048304.1:51360998-51477005 GCF_013100865.1 Trachemys scripta elegans | reverse complement strand
GGGAGGGCCAGGAGTGCTCGGCCGGGGGCCCAGGGACCAGGCCGGGGACCGGCAGTGCTGGGCGGGCCGGGGGTGCTCGGCCGGGCCCAGGGACGGCACCCCAGGGCCCGAGCCGACCCAGGCTGGAGCCGCCGGGGGGGCCAGCCTGGGCCGCGCCTCCTCCCCCCACACCCCCCCCTTACCTGATTCAGGCTTCCCGCGAATTAAATGTTCGCGGGAAGCAGGGGAGGGGGCGGAGACTTTGGGGAGGGGGCGGAGTTGGGGCGGGTGCGTGGGCGGGGCCGGGGCCCCGTGGAGTGTCCTTCATTTGGAGGCACAAAATATGGTAACCCTAGGGTTGCCTGAAGCCCGAGCGCTACCGGCTTCACGGTTTGCTGGGCAGCCTCCAGACCCTGCGCCCCCGGCTGGGCGCTTCCCCTCCCGGGCTCCAGCTGCGCTGGGGAAGCGCCGGCTGGGGGTGCAGGGTCTGGGGGCTGCCCGGGAAACCATGAAGCTGGTAGCACTGGGGCAGCCCTTTCCCCCTGGCTGGGAGTGGGAGGGAGGAGGGGGCGGAGTTAGGGTGGGGAAGGGGCGGAGTTGGGGCGGGGCTAGGGGTGGGGAAATGGGCGGGGCCAGGGCCCGTGGAGGGTCCTCTTTTTTTATTTATGAGATATGGTAACCCTACTGTCTCATGGCCTTTGGAAAGGCTTATAATTGGAACCAGGCTGACCCTGTGGAAAGGCTCCAGTGTCTAGCCCCCTTCCTGCGTCCCAAGGCCATAGAGCTATTTAGCCAGATGGGCGGGGTGGCAGACTCCTGGCCCCAGCATATATGTCTGCGTGGACTTTCCTGGGCTCAGGCCCCTCGGATCCCCAGTGGGAGCGGAAGGTGGTGGTCAATGGGGAGACATTCCTAGGGTGGCGAGATCCTGGGACCGAGAGAACTGTTGTCAGGCCTGTAACGACACAAACAGCTCCCTCTCCCAATTCTCTACTGTGGCCCAGTGCTGCCGGCAGTCGCGGGGGGGAGGGGGGAAAGAGGGGAGGGGGAAGCCGAGAACAGCCAAGTGCTGCGGGCAGTCAGAGGAGATTATGCACCCTCCCTTAGCTATGCATACCTTCAGCATCTAGGTATTTACACCATGCTCATCACCCTAATGACAGAGCAGAGAAGTAACAACCGCTGTAACTTTTCCTTTCACTTTGCATTCTGACATGCAAGTCTGCTGGGTCCAGACTGGTAGCAATGTGTGGATCAGTTTACAGTGGGGGAGCCTCTGGTTTTCAGGAGGGGGGGGGAACCAACCGGGAACAGCTGAGTGCTGCCGGCAGTCGGGGAAGGGGGGGGGGGGAAGCCGAGAACAGCCGAGGGCTGCTGGCAGAGAAAAAAAAAAAAAAAAAAAGGCAGAGTGCAGCATCCCGACCGAAGATCGATCGGGACGCGGGACAAACACCTAAATATCGGGACGGTCCCAATTTTATCGGGACGTTTGGTCACCCTAATTGGGACAGCAGGGGCAAAGCTGAGCCCAGGGGGATCGGAGACCCCAGCTGAGTGTGGGGAACCACAGCCAAGGTGGGACAGTTGCCAATCAGGGCTGCCTTGTCTAGAGGTGCAAAAGGCCCAGGACAAGGGTAAAGTAGCCTTGAGACACCTGCCTGTCATAGAGGAGCCTTTTCAGAAGGTGGCCACAGACATAATGGCACCCCTCAGCATGCGGACCTGGGCAGGGAAAAAATACATTCTGGTGGGGGTACATTTGGTACCTGTGGCTCTGTCCTCTATCGAGGCAGACACTGTGGTAGATATGCTGCTGACCGTTTTCAGCACAGTGGAGTTCCCCAAGGAGGTTCTTACAGACCAGGGGTCCAACTTCATGTCAACGCTGGTCCAGTGCTTGTGAGAGAAGTGTGGGGGTCCGACACATCTGGTCCTCATCATATCACCCTCAGTCCAACAGGCCGGTGCAGAGATTTAATGGGACCCTGTAGATGATGCTGAAGACTTTCCTGGGTCAGCATCTGCAGGACTGGGACAAGTATTTAACCCACCTGCTGTTCGCGTACAGGGAAGTACCCTAGGAACCAATGGGGTTCTCTCCTTTGCAGTTGCTGCATGGGAGGGGAATGAAGGGACCCCTGGACCAAGTGAGAGTTCTCATCCCAGTGAGGAAGAAGAAGCTGCCTGGGACAGGCCCTTTAAAGTCATCAAGCAGCTGAATGAGGAGAACGATCAAGATGGTCAACAAGATGGAGCCATACTGTGACAGGGAGAGGCTAGTACTGGCCGTGTGTGGCCAGTGGGAGAAGTGGGAAGATCCCCTAGTGGGTCTCCTCCTTGAGATAGGAGCTGGCCCCTTGCTGGAATCAGTTCCCCTCTCTGACCAGCTAATCCCTGCCCAGCAGGCAGAGATCAGATTGGTGATGCATTCCTACCAAAAGCTGTTTTCCAACCGGCCTGGGCTCACTAACCAAGCTGTCCACTGGGTGGAGATGGGAGCTGGCCCTCCCATCAGGTGTTCCCCATTCAGAGTAACGGGGAACACAGCACAGGACCTGGAGGGAGAGGTCAGAGACATGTTGGCTTTAGGGGTGATCCAGCCATACACCAGCCCTGGGACCTCCCCCATGGTGCTGGTCCCCAGGAAAGATGGGTCAATCTGATTCTGTGTGGCCTTTTGCTAGCTCAATGCCATCATAATGTCTGGTGCCTGCCCATAGGCCTGATGAGATCCTAACCAACTTTGTGGAGACTTGGTACCCCATAACCAGGGATCTCACCAAAGGCTACTGGCAGGTGCCTTTGGATCAAGATGCCAGGTTGAAACCTAGTTTTGTCACCCTTTTGGGGCTGTACAAATCCCTGGTCCTACCTTTCGGCCTCAAGGAGGTGCCGGTCACCTACCAGCGCCAGGCAGATCAGTTACTGAGGGGATGGAGAATTTTACCCTAGCGGACATTGATGATATTTGTGTTGTTAGCCAGACTTGGGAGGACCATGTGTCCCAGGTGAAGAGAGGGCTGAGTCACCTCCAGGGTGCAGGACTGACTGTAAAAGATGGCAAGTGCAAGGTGGAGACAGCAGAGGTGTCATACCTGGGCCACAAGGTGGGGACCGGCTGCCTAAAACCAGAAGAGCCAAGGTGGAGGCGATCAGAGATTAGCCTGCTCCCCAGACTAAGAAACAGGCCCAGGCCTTTATTGGGATGGTGGGGCATTACTAGCAGGCCCTTTCAGAGGTCCAGAGAGGCCTGGGCCACTTCCAGCTTTTGAGGCCCCAGACACAATAAAAATAAAAAATGATAACACATGAAAAAAAAAAAAAAAAAAGACACCAAAAAAAGAGACATAATTTGAATATTTTTTTATTTAACAAATACTTTTCTAGCCTTTTTCTGTGCAAATGCACTAATTATTGAGGAAAAATCTAGCTTTCGTGCAATGTCACAGTTGATATTAAGCATGGCGAGCCCATTCAAACGCTCTTGTCCCATAGTTGAACAGTTGCATCTGAAGAAGTGAGGTTCTTACCCACGAAAGCTTATGCTCCCAATACTTCTGTTAGTCTTAAAGATGCCACAGGACCCTCTGTTGCTTTTTACAGTCAAGAGTAAAGTCTCAGCTGAACTTTCAGCTGGTGCTGCCCTGCTGGCTGATTTCCATGCAACATAGTTTTCTTTGTGTGATGTTGAACTCTCATGTGATGGTATTCGCTCTTTCAACTTCCTCCAACCTCTGTTGATGCTCCATCCTGATTGATCAGAGAGAACTGATGCATTTGCAGCACTTTTGTTCAAAATGAAGCAGGGTGCGCAGTACAGAGATTGTTTTTCCGTACTCCAGCATAACCAGTCTCTTGTGCAGGTCTCACCATTTGGAAGAGTTTTTGTCAGCAGATGAGTAGGGAAAGCATGATTATCACTATCTCATGGAATATTACTTGGAATTTCAAAACAACTAATTTGAAGAAAAGATTGCATTTTGGGTAGCATTGCTCTTGTCAGTCACAGTCAAACCTGTAGTACTCATGAATTGCTCTTGTTGCGTAAGATCTACATCTTCCTGTTGCTGTTGAGTTTCTTGATCGTACATAGGATCTTCTGCTGCATTAATGTTGGCACATCTCCTTCTTGACTACTGTCCCCATGTTCATTTACTGGCATTGGCACTGAAATATCACCTGGTGCAGTTGCGGAGTTTTCATTATCTGTAGCATTGTTTGTTGGGTAAGGTGTGTTTTCCAGTGGTTTGAGAAATGAAGTTATTGGCTTTGAGCTCTTAGCTGCTGCTTCACTCAGTTGTTTTCACCGTCTCTTGCTTGCCCCACTTTCAAATCTTCTCTTAATAGTGATCTATCTGGTCAATATGTAGCCTATCCACACTTGAAATATTCTGCTGTGAATAAGTAGCTTATCTACACTTGAAATCGTCTATTGTAAATGTGTACACAAATGCTGAATGGTACACAAATGCTGAAAAGACTTAAAACGAAGGAATAGTAATTAAGAACACAAAATGACACAGTCAGACAGGTAATTATCCTTACCACTGAATCAAAACTCAAGCATGCAAGATATAATATAACAGGCTGAGCTGAAGACAAAGGGATGACATATATATAATAAACACATACATGGATACAGACAGACAGGGCCGGCTTTAGGAAGTGTGGGGCCCAATTCGAACATTTTCGGCGGGGCCCCAGCAGGGATGACTTTAAAAAAAAAATGTAAAAAAAAGCCTTTCATTTCTTAGCAACCGGTTCCCTATAAAAAGTTCTGATTTAAAGGATGTGCCACAGTATGTATTTTTTGTACCAATAGAGTTACCATACGTCCATATTTTCATGGGAGGAATTTTTAAATTTTAAATTTTAAAAATTCCTCCTGGGCGGTGATTTAAGAACCAAAAAGCCTGAGATGTCCAGGAAAATACGGATGTATGTTAACCCTACCTAAAGTCCTTTTTCAAAAAGATGGGCCTGAACTAGAAATGAGCTCTGTTTCACATGTGTGAGTCCCCACCACTCCCTGGGGGTGTACTAGGGTGACCAGATGTCCCGATTTTATAGGGACAGTCCCGATTTTGGGGACTTTTTCTTATATAGGCTCCTATTACCCCTACCCCCTGTCCCAATTTTTCCACACTTGCTGTCTGGTCACCCTAGGATGTGCACATGTGTGGGTCCCAGCTGCTCCCTGCCCCCCTCATTGAAGCAGGTGTGCAGGGTTACTGCCCTGGGAACTGCAGGGCACCAGTGGACATGAGGCTGGCTGGAGGCAGGGCAGGGGCTGACTGGAGGTAGGGTCTGGCTGCAGGCAGGGCAAGGGATGCAGGGCTGGCTGGAGACAGGAGTGTGTGGGGCTGGCTGGCTTTGGGCAGGGCCACAGGTGGGTGCAGCAGGGGTTGGCTGGAGACAGGGCTGGAGGTGCGGCAGGAGCTGGCTGTGGGCAGGGGGTGCAGGGCTGGCTGCCAGCAGCGGCAGGGCAAGGAGTGCGGGGCTGATGCGGGCAGGACGGGGGTTTAGGGCTGGTGCAGGCAGGGCAGGGGGTGCGTCAGGGGCTGGCTGTGGGCAGGGGGTGCAGGGCTGCCTGGACACGGGCTGGCTGCAGGCAAGGCAGGAGGTGCGGGACTGGCTGGAGATGGGCTGGCTGGCGGGCAGGGCAGGGGGTGCATGGCTGGAGACAGGGCAGGGGGTGCGGGGCTGACTGGAGACAGGGGCTGGCTGCGGGCAGGGCAGGGGGTGCGGGGCTGGTGCAGGCAGAGGGTGCGGGTACAGCCCACCCTGTATGGTAAGTGCCCCCTCTTCCTCCCTCCCCCATTGGATAGCAGCAGCAGCCCGGGGCTCCCCTGCTTCCACTGCCCAGGCCCTTTCAATAGCTGCAGGAGCCCTAGGGAAGCGGCGGGGCTCCAGCGGCTATTTAAAGGGGCCGGGGCGGTAGAAGCAACGGGAGCCCTGGACTTTTTAAATAGCCCCCAGAGCCCCGCAGCCCTACCCCAGGGCTCCAGCAGTGGGGCTCTGGTGACAATTTAAAGGCCCTGGGGCTCCAGCCTCTGCTGGGAGCCCCAGGCCCTTTAAATTGCCCCCTGGGGAAGCCGAGCCACCCGGGTACAGCACACCAGCTCTTGCCGGTACTCTGTGCCGGGGCTTGGGCGCGGGGCCCTCTTAGGGGCGGGGCCCGATTCAGGGGAATTGGTTGAATTGGCCTAAAGCCGGCCCTGCAGACAGAGGGATAATGTCCAAAAATTTCAAACGTGTGTCCTCACAAAACTCACTGTACAAGATTGTCCTCACAAATTTTCATCTTGAATCTGGGCCTATAGACTATAAAAGCCTATGATGAATCTGATGGCTAAGCTGTGATGAAGTTTGGGATTTTTGTAGTGTTTTACATGAATAATGTGTGCGCTCCTCAGTTTCCCTGTGTGCAGCATGTTTAAATTAAATTAATGGAGATATCCCATCTCCTAGAACTGGAAGGGACCTTGAAAGGTCATCAAGTCCAGCCCCCCGCCTTCACTAGCAGGACCAAGTACTGATTTTGCCCCAGATCCTCTCCGCTCCTGCCATCTGGTGCGGAGGCCCCCTGGAAGACCTTCCGCCTTGCCCACGGTTACATTCCATCCACCAGTGCCGGCTGGGGAAGGCGTGGCAGCACCGGAGGGTACCAACATCCATCCTCCGCAGTCCCTCCTCACGGAGGTCCCCAATGAAGCCCCTCCTGCCCCCTGCCACCTACACCCCCTGCAATGCCCGAGGCAAGTGTCACCTCGGGCGCTAGCGGGGAGGACCCTGGGGTGGTGGGAAGTGATTTCCCATCCATTTATGAGGAGATTGAGGCCCTGGGTCTGACCCCGGTCACCCAGGGGGAGGACGACCCTCAGCCAGCGGGCCTCAACCTGAGCGACCTCACCCCGGCTTCTCCTTCCCCATGCTCCCTTCCCATAACCACTGCTTCCGCTCCCACCTCTGAGGAGCCCCTGGACTCTTTGACCTGCCCGGCCGCAGGTGGCACTCCGCTAACAGCCGCTGAGCCTGCTGAGGACCCGAGTTACCAGGGGTACCCCTCGTTGGCGTGGGGCAACTGAGTTTCTTCCCGGGCGGGGGCCCTACTGAAGATTGTCCACCTCCTGATGCCATGGCTGTCACACCTGCCCTTGAGCCTGAACCTGAGCCCGGCATCACTGGGGACCTCCTCCCCATCCCTCTGACCCCTGAACCCAACCGAGAGGAACCACCTCCCGGCAGTCCAGCTCCTGGGGCCCAGGATCCCACCTCTGTCCCTCTCCCCGACCCTATTCCTGACCCCATCCCTATCCCCTCCACCTCCCGCGATGTCATTGCCGCCCCTGGGGCTGTCTCCTTCCCTTTCCCGGAGGATGAGCCCCAGGGCGCGGCCTTTGTGTTTCCCACTCCCGAACCACTAGGGGCTGCTATCTTCCCTCCGCCACCCCCCATTGAGCCGGGGTCTGAGGCGGGCCATGTGGTGCTGGCCAATCGGGCTCCACGTCGAGGGACTGCCCCTTGCCTGCCCGTCTTGGTGGGCCACAGGGCTGTGCCAGGGCCCCACCAGAGGATGACTAGAGGCCAGTGACCCCACCCCCCCATATGCTGCGAGAAGAGCTGGGGGAGTTTTTAGAAGACGTCCGTGGCTCCTGCAATAAGGTGCCGCTTGCTCTCCAGCGATGGGGGGATTTTCATCAGATCCTCCGGGCCGCGAGGGGGAAGGTAAAAGGACCGGGAAGCAGGGTGCCGTGGCTTACCAGCGGGTCCGCAGCTTCCGTGACTCCTTGCTCACCTTCGGGGTCGGTCACGGTTTGCTGCGCAGCCCAACGGGGACCGTGAGCATCCCTGCCAGCGAGGATCCCCCCCAGCCCTCCTCATGGCACCCATCACTTCTGCAACATTGAACACCCGGGGCTGTAGGGTAGGACTCTGCAGGAGCCAGGTGCTCTCCTTCCTTCGGGGGGGGGGTACTCTGTAGTTTTCCTGCAGGAGACCCACACGGATCCAGCTGCCGAAGACAGCTGGCGGCTGGAGTGGGGGGGGGGGCAGGGTCTACTTTAGTTATCTCATAGTTTGTACGGCTGGAGTGGCTACCATGTTCTCCCCCGACCTACGGCCCGAGGTGCTGGGGGTTGCCGAGGCTGTGCCGGGCCGCGTGCTGCACCTCCGGGTCCCTATGGAGGGGCTCGTGGTCAACCTTGTTAACATCTATGCCCCAACATCGGGCCTGGAGCAGCTGCGTTTTTATCAGCAGGCGTCTGCCTTCCTCAGCTCCTTGGATCCTCATGAGTGCCTGTTCTGGGCGGGGACTTTAACGCCACCCTTGAGGAGAGGAACCGAGCAGAGCCCGGCCGCTGCGGACATCCTCCAGGAAATTGTCGAACATCACTTCCTGGTGGACATCTGGCGTGACCACCACTCGGACAATGTCTCCACGTTTACCTATGTCCGGCTGGAAGCCCATCGGCCGTGCCACTCCCGGTTGGACCGCATCTACTTGTCACGCTTCCATGTTTCACAAGCCCACTCCTCCAACGTCCGGCCAGCCCCTTTTTCAGATCACCATCTAGTCACCGTGACGGCCTCTCTCTGTGCGGAGAGGCCGGGGCTGGCCTATTGGCATTTTAACAACAGCTTGCTGGAGGAGGTGGGCTTTATGGCGTCCTTCCGGGAGTTCTGGTTGATCTGGCGAGGGCAGCAGCATGCCCTCCCTCGGCACGGCGGTGGTGGGACCTAGGAAAGGTGCGCACCCGGCTCTTCTGCCGCAACTACACCCGGGGTGCCAGCCGACGGAGGGATATGGCGATACAGCAGTTGGAACGGGAGGTCTTAGAGCTAGAGAGGTGTCTGGCTGCCAGCCCTGAGGATCCATCCCTTTGCGGAGCAGCTCCGGACCCTTGACGACCATTGGGCCTGGGATGCTTTTGTTTGATCCTGCATCCGCCTCCTTCGGGAGATGGATCGCAGCTCCCGTTTCTTCTATGCCTTGTAGAAAAAGAGGGGGGCCAAGAAGCACGTCACCTGCCTCCTGGCAGAGGATGGCACCCCCTCACGGATCTGGCGGAGATGTCTGGAAGGGCCAGGACCTTCTACGCAAACCTTTTCTCCCCGGATCTGACCGATCTTACCGCTTGCAGAGTGCTCTGGGATGGACTCCCGATGGTCAGCGCAGGCGACTGGGACCAGCTAGAGTTGCCTCTCTCTCTGGCCGAGTTCTCGGAAGCCCTCCGCCGCATGCCCACCAATAAATCTCCAGGCATTGAAGGGCTGACAGTGGAGTTCTACTGCGTGTTCTGGGACGTCCTCAGCCCGGACCTAGTCACTGTCTGGGCCGAGTCCTTGCAGAGCGAGGTCCTCCCTCTTTCGTGCAGGCGAGCACCGAAGTAGGGGGACCTCCGCGACTTACGGAACTGGCGTCCCGTCTCACTCCTCAGCACGGACTACAAAATCGTAGTGAAGGCCATCTCGCTGCAGCTAGGGTCCGTGCTGGAGGATGTGATCCACCCAGACCAGACCTACACCGTCCCAGGCCGTAGCATCTTTGATAACCTGTATCTGGTCTGGGATCTCTTGGAGCGTGGGTGTAGGGATGGTCTTTCGTTCGCCCTCCTGTCCCTGGATCAGGAGAAAGCGTTTGACAGGGTGGACCACGGGTATCTCCTGGGCACTCTGCGAGGATTATGCTTCAGACTCCAGTTTGTGGGTTTTCTCCAGGTGCTGTATGCTTCTGCAGAGTGTCTGAGCAGGCTCAACTGGACCCTGACGGAGCCGGTCAGCTTCGGGTGGGGAGTGTGGCAGGGGTGCCCCCTCTTGGGCCATCTATACGCTCTGGCAATTGAGCCCTTCCTCTGTCTCCTCCGCAGGAGGTTGACAGGTTTGGTGCTTCGGGAGCCGGAGCTGCGGCTGGTCCTGTCGGCATACGCCAACGATGTGGTCCTCGTGATCCAGGACTTGGCGCGGGTGGAGGCTTGCCACACCGTGTACTCGGCGGCCTCCTCTGCCCGGGTCAACTGGGTCAAGAGCTCTGGCCTGGTGGTCGGGGATGGGTGGCAGGCGGGTGGCAGGCGAGCTCCCTCCCACCCGTGCTTCAGGCCATCCGGTGGAGCGCAGGTCCACTGCTCTATCTTGGCATTTACCTTTCTGCCACGCATCCGTCTCTGCCGGAGAACTGGCACGGTTTACAGGGCAGGGTGACGGAGCGGCTCCAGAAATGGACAGGACTACTCCGGTGCCTCTCCCTTCGAGGGAGGGCACTGGTACTCAATCAACTAGTCCTGTCCATGCTCTGGTACCAGCTCAACACCCTGGTCCCGGTCCTGGGCTTCCTGGCCAACCTCCGGAGGGTGATTCTGTAGTTCTTTTGGCCAGGACTGCACCGGGTCTCTGCAGGGGTCATCCACCTGCCCCTGGAGGAGGGAGGGCAGGGCCTGAAGTGCCTATGCACTCAGGTCCATGTCTTCCACCTCCAGGCCCTGCAGAGGCTCCTTTATGGTGCAGGTAGTCCAGCGTGGCGAGTACTGGTGCACACCTTCCTGCGCCGCTTCTGAGGGCTCCGATATGACCAGCAGCTCCTTTATCTCCATCCGAGAGGTCTTCTGCGAGACCTCTCCAGGCTGCCGGTCTTCTACCAGGACCTCCTCCGAATCTAGAAACTGTTCTCAGCGACCAGGTCTGTGGCAGCCACCGAGGGGGCAGATCTCCTCGCGGAGCCCCTGCTACACAACCTTCAGCTCCGTGTGCAGGTGGCGGAGTCCCCCTCGGTGCGCCAGAGGTTGGTCCTGGTAGAAGTCACCAGAGTTGGAGACCTCCTGGATTACGACCGGGAAGACTGGCTGGATCCCTGCGCTCGCTTGGCGTATGGGGCTCTCCAGGCCTTCTACTCCCCGGCGCGTACTTCAGTAGGAGAGGACTGCTTTGCCGCCCGCTGCTCGGGCCTACCTCAACCAGATCCTGCAAGAGGGCACGCCCCGCCCACCCTCCACCCCAGGACCTTTTCATCGGGCTCCTGCCCCGTGGACCCAACCAGCCCCCCTGCCCCTTCTCCGTGAACCGGCTGCACAATCTGCAGCCGGTCCACTTCCAAACCGCGCCAAGGAAACACCTATACACGCTCATGCTCCACACCCTTCACTTCCTCACCCTTGTGTCCTGCCCCGACACAAAGTGGCGGGACCTCCTGCCACTCTAGAGAGTGAAAAGCCCTGGTGGGCCAGCCTATACTCCACCCTGGTCCCGAGGTCTGCTGAGGATATCAGCTGGTGGTTCCTTCAGGGGGCCATGAGCATGGGCGTGTATTTGGCACGGTTTACCCGTCTGTGACGGAGCAGGGAGCAGGGCAGATTTGACCTGGGAATGTTGCAGGGGGGTTGCAGTGGAGATGTGGGACTTCCCTTGAAGGAAGCTACCTGAGCTGTAACCTGAGCCAGGAACGGGGGTGGGGAGAATTAACACCTTCTGCCCGGGAGACTGAACAAAGGAGAGGAGCAGCGGGAGGAGTTTTGAGTTTAGTTTTCGGTTGGGGCTGGGTGGTGCAACGCAGGGAACCCCAAGCTGGGGTCTAAGCTCCCTGAACCTCCCAGAGGGACCTAATTGAGGGGGTCTGGTCGTACCTACACGCTCTGCTTGAGACTGTGTTCCTGTCCTTAAATAAACCTTCTGCTTTACTGGCTGGTTGAGAGTCACAGTGAATCTCGGGAAGAGGGGTGCAGGGCCCTAACTCCCCCACAATCCGCAACACCGTCCCGGACACCTGTCCCTTCTGGGGCGTGAGGGAGACCCTGGCGCACATTTACTTGGAGTGCGCCAGGTTGCAGCCCCTAAACTGGCTCCTCACAAATATACTGTTACGTTTCTGGCTGCACTTTTCCCCTCACCTCCTTCTCTATGCACATCCGTGGTCCCACAAAGTCACGGGACCTCCTGGTCAACCTCCTCCTGGCCCTGGCTAAAACGGCCATCTATAAAACCAGGGAGAGGAGGTTGGCCGATGGAGACTCCTGTGACTGTGGGGCCTGTTTCCGATCCTCTGTCCGTTCACGCATCCAGGCAGAGTTCCTCTGGGCGGCGTCCACTGGCTCCCTTGACGCCTTTGAGGAGCAGTGGGCGCTGTCCGGGGTTCTCTGCTCGGTGTCCCCGTCTGGTTCCCTTCTTTTGACCCTCTGACCGCACTCCTGTCCCTGTTATTTCATTAGTTGTCCCCCAAAAATCAGTTCAGGTCCTGTAGATCCTCCCCTTAGGCTGGGGGGAGGATCCTCTAGCACTTCCCGGAACCCAATATGTACAGGTCTCATGGGGACCACCTTAGTAGCTGTCCCATTCCAAGGTACAATGGTAACTATTACACAGGTGCTAGCCCCAGAGTTGAGCATTTTGTATCCCCATACACACCTCCCCCTCCCAAGTTAGCCTCTTGAAGCCATCCTCCACCCATGTCATGAGGTTTCCTGTCCATTGAGTTAGGCGCAGGTTCACTTTTGCTGCCCTTTTCCATCCCATTGCGATTGCAGACAGCTTTTGTGCCAGCAGCTCATTGATTTGCTGCTGCAATTTCACATTTTGGCTTATCAATTACTTAGTTACCCAACGGTCCACCAGATTTCATACACCCAACCCTGTGTTTCCTGGTGCCCACAAATCCCTTTTCCAGTGACGATTGCATGTATGTCCCCTCACCCACCAATTAAATTGTTGCTTCAACCCTTCTATGTATGTAGTGCAGTTGGGGTGTACCTGGTTCACCCACCATTCTCTGGGGTGTACCACCCATGTTATGAACTGGAAAGACACATTAAAAAGCGCTGGTTGCACCCACTCCCACAGTGGCTCCCACACATTCGCTCATCAGGAAGTATTTCCGGCTCCAGGCTGCGGCCAGCTTAGATCAGGATTCTTCCAGCTTGGCATCCATATTATCTGTAGGGTTACATTCTGCAAAGCAGTTAAATTGTCATACCCAGCGCCCCAGGGGAGACTGTATGCCCCATGTGATGTGTACATAACAAATGCACATCCAGGGATTTCTCTCTGTGGAGGTACCATTATGATTACACATGGCAACAATACCTGTGGGACCCCATAACCGAAACACCCCAGGAGACCAGGGTTATATGTTTTTTAGAACATAAGAATGGCCATACTGGGTCAGACCAAAGGTCTATCCAGCCCAGTATCCTGTCTACCGCCAGTGGCCAATGCCAGGTGCCCCAGAGGGAGTGAACCTAACAGGTAATGATCAAGTGATCTCTCTCCTGCCATCCATCTCCACCCTCTGACAAACAGAGGCTAGGGACACCATTCCTTACCCATCCTGGCTAATAGCCATTAATGGACTTAACCTCCATGAATTTATCTAGTTCTCTTTTAAACCCTTTATAGTCCTAGCCTTCACAACCTCCTCAGGCATGGAGTTCCACAGGTTGACTGTGTGCTGTGTGAAGACCTTCCTTTTATTTGTTTTAAACCTGTTGCCCATTAATTTCATTTGGTGGCCCCTAAATTTTGGGCCCTCCATGCTAAACTACATGTTCAGATGACTGTGTTTCCCACTGTCATTGTTCATGACATATCCTAAGGAATACCATGCAACATTTCCTGATAAATTTGATATTCTCCACTGGGCTAGGACCTCTCCCCCTTCCAATCAGTATACCACATACCAACACTGCCAAATTCCCATGGGGGGGGGGGGGGGAGGGGGATCAGCGGTACAATATTCTACAGGTAGATTCTTAAGGTCCTTATCTGCCTTATTACCACAACTTGGGGGTGTCGCAGTCCACGTGTTCCCTCCTTTTGCCACTTCACATCACGGGATCTGGGCAGGGTTTACAATAGTGACAACTGTGATTAGCCACAACGATTGTTCCATTCCAGGACAGGGAATTCTTGGTTTCTCCTCTGTAGGGCCACCTGTAATATGCATGTAACAATTTATATGTCCTCCTTCTTAACCCCCATTTTGTGTCTTTTTATTTGCACTTGATTTCCGAGTTTGGGTAGACCATGCTTCCCAGGCAGGTCATACCATGTGTTGACCTTTGCTTTTATGTGTGTTAAGCCTCCTCGTACAATATCCACCAAAATAATGGTAATAACAAGACAAACAACACAATCTTTGTCGTGACAGTAGACCCACAGTTCTCTGGGTTATTTTTCTGCTGGCACCAGCTTGCTTGTACAGTGTCTGAAAAACAAAAGAAACATTTCCCAGCACCCTGAGTGGTGACAGATTATTGCCTAAAAATACCCCTTCCTTTTACAAATCTTGCTAACTGCAGGAAAAACAGAATTACCTCCATACTTTTCTTCTTTTGTTCTATAGGCAGACTAGTGAATTATCCCACTGTTCATTCATGAAATTCATGAGGTGGTGTACCTCAGTTTCCCCTCTTATTTTCAGGCTTGACTTGTTTTTCCACCTCCCTTTCCTGGAGGGCCATAATCTGAGTCTTCTAACTTGTTGGCTGACCAGGTATATTTATTATTTGCAGCTCCTTTGTGCTGCCATTTATGGACAGTTCTCTCCTTTCCCTGTCAGCTAGGTAATTTGCATCCACAGAGACTTTCTGGCTTGCTTTTGGATCCAAAGCTACTAGCAGCTCAGAGACTCTGTCTTAAAAGGGACACAATTAACTTCCACCAGAGTTCTGATTACTTTTCACTTTTAAATCCTGCTTCTAAAACACAGCCATCTGAAAAAGAAAACAACCTATTGTGACTCCTTTTGGAGACCTAATAGGATTTTAATTAAGTAGTATGTTTTGTTTGCATTTCTTTTATCCCTTCTACAATATACACTGCACATGTTCTGGAAAAATGCACACCCCCTACACAGTTCATCTCTACATTATATTAGCCACATCAACTTTCATAGAAGGTGTAACTGCCTCCCCTTTGCCCACAGAGTTCTCATTCATCCCCACCAAAGCAATAGTCTGATCCCCCAGAGCCACCCCAAGTCTCAGTGTTCCCATCATTGCTCTTCTTTTCCTTCTCTTTTTCCTGTGCACACACAAAAAAAGATCCAGAATGTCTCCCCCATCCCCCGGCTCCAGCCGCCTCCCACCACAGGCACAACTTTGGTCTTTATTTAAAAACATATTAAACTTTATAAAGCATTGAGGTACCTTAAGGGTTAAATGCTAAATACCAAAGCCAAACACTAGTTTCATAGAATACAGGGTTGGAAGGATGCATGTACTTGCATCTGAAGAAGTGAGGTTCTTACCCACGACAGCTTATGCTCCCAATACTTCTGTTAGTCTTAAAGGTGCCACAGGACCCTCTGTTGCTTTTTAGGGTTGAAAGGGACCTCAGGAAGTCATCTAGTCCAACCCCCTGCTCAAAGCAGGACCAATTACCAACTAAATCATCCCAGCCAGGGCTTTGTCAAGCCGGGCCTTAAAAAACTCTAAGAAAGGAGATTCCACCACCTCCCTAGGTAACGCATTCCAGTGCTTCACCACCCTCCTAGTGAAATAGTGTTTCCTAATATCCAACCTAGACCTCACCCACTGCAACTTGAGACCATTGCTCCTTGTTCTATCATCTGCTACCACTGAGAACAGCGGAGCTCCATCCTCTTTGGAACCCCCCTTCAGGTATTTGAAAGCAGCTATCGAATCCCCCTTCATTCTTCTCTTCTGCAGACTAAACAATCCCAGTTCCCTCAGCCTCTCCTCATAAGTCATGTGCTCCAGACCCCTAATCATTTTTGTTGCCCTCCGCTGGACTCTTTCCAATTT
Organism: Trachemys scripta elegans; assembly: GCF_013100865.1. Taxonomy (NCBI): domain Eukaryota; kingdom Metazoa; phylum Chordata; order Testudines; family Emydidae; genus Trachemys; species Trachemys scripta. The sequence goes on along the minus strand of NC_048304.1, from coordinate 51,461,277 downwards.
TTCCACATCCTTCTTGTAGTGTGGGGCCCAAAACTGGACACCGTACTCCAGATGAGGCCTCACCAATGTCGAATAAAGGGGAATGATCACGTTCCTCGATCTGCTGGCAATGCCCCTACTTATACAGCCCAAAATGCTGTTAGCCTTCTTGGCAACAAGAGCACACTGTTGACTCATATCCAGCTTCTCGTCCACTGTGACCCCTAAGTCCTTTTCTGCAGAACTGCTACCTAGCCATTTGGTCCCTAGTTTGTAGCAGTGCATAGGATTCTTCCGTCCTAAGTGCAGGACACTGCACTTGTCCTCGTTGAACCTCATCGGGTTTTTTTTGGCCCAATTCTCTAATTTGTCTAGGTCCCTCTGTATCCGATCCCTACCCTCCAGTGTATCTACCACGCCTCCCAGTTTAGTGTCATCTGCAAACTTGGTGAGAGTGCAGTCCACACCATCCTCCAGATCATTAATAAAGATATTAAACAAAACCGGCCCCAGGACCGATCCTCGGGGCACTCCGCTTGAAACCAGCTGCCAACTAGACATGGAGCCATTGATCACTACCTGTTGAGCCCAACGATCTAGCCTGCTTTCTATCCACCTTACAGTCCATTCATCCAGCCCATACTTCTTTAACTTGGCGGCAAGAATACTGTGGGAGACCCTATCAAAAGCTTTGCTAAAGTCAAGGAATAACACATCCACTGCTTTCCCCTCATCCACAGAGCCAGTTATCTCATCATAGAAGGCAATTAGGTTAGTCAGGCACGACTTCCCCTTGGTGAATCTATGCTGACTGTTCCTGATCACTTTCCTCTCCTCTAAGTGTTTCATAATTGATTCCTTGAGGACCTGCTCCATGATTTTTCCAGGGACTGAGGTGAGGGTGACTGGCCTGTAGTTCCCTGGATCCTCCTTCTTCCCTTTTTAAAAGATGGGCACTACATTAGCCTTTTTCCAGTCATCCGGGACCTCCCCCGATCGCCATGAGTTTTCAAAGATGTGATTGTGGAGCCATTGGCCATCATCTGCCAACTCCTTTAGCATCCTCAGATGCAGCGCATCCGGCCCCATGGATTTGTGCTCATCCAGTTTTTCTAAATAGTCCCGAACCACTTCTTTCTCCACAGAGGGCTGGTCACCTCCTCCCAATACTGTGCTGCCCAGTCCAGCAGTCTGGGAGCTGACCTTGTTTGTGAAGACAGAGGCAAAAAAAGCATTGAGTACATTAGCTTTTTCCACATCCTCGGTCACTGGGGTTGCCTCCCTCATTCAGTAAGGGGGGATTGCCTCCCTCATTCAGTAAGGGGTTACTGGAGTTACCTGTGTTTGGCAAAAAAAAGTGTCTGTCAGTTTTGCAACTTTGAATAAAAGATTCAAATGGATTTAGTGCCATTGTTTATAAACCAAACCAATTCATCTTAAACCTACAAATAGGATTTTACAAACCATGAATGTTGGTTTAGGTCCTTAAAACTTTACATAATTACACAAAAAGATTTACACACAAAAATTCTCTTTTGCCCAACACTCCATGCACTGCTTTTATTATTTTTACACAACTGTACCCAGATTTCCATCTTATACAATTGGAGACAGTCAAGTTTTAATGGAAATCTCCTACATTCCTTTAGTGATTTTGATTAACTCGTCCAATAGTCAAATAATATAAATCAGAGTATCTGGCTGCTTGCTGCCTGCAGCAGTCCTTTACAGACCATTTCTGTGGGGAAAGGGCCCATTTCCCCTCAGAATAGCTATAAAGTCTCCTGGGGACAGAAACATAGTGGTGGTAGTAGCCACTGACCCCCTTGTGTAATTTGCTTCACAACTGTTATCTTTTAACATTTTCACAACTTCCAACCAAATTAAACAAACTGAGGAGAAGAAGAAGAAAAAAAGGATATAGTTAGCTCTGAGCAAAGGGTAGGGCTCCCTAAATGTAAACAGTTGGGAACCCTTACCCCCAGGTTTTTATCTTGGCTCTGGGAGAAAAGTGGGGGTTGTTACCCGCTCCTACAAACCCTGCCGTTTTTCACTTCGAAACTTTTTTTCTCTCCACTCCCCTAGGAGCAAGTCCCAGCTCCTGTCTCTTAAGGTGTCTGTTAACTCTGCTTTTGACTCCAAACCCTGTTTGCCAAATTATCTTAAAGCACCCTTAACTTTAATTCACAATACTCCAGTAGCCTTTGCTGGAGTAGCATCAAACTTGAAAGATTACTGGCAGCTTCCCATAATGCTGCCTTTACTTCAAACATCTTACAAGTGGACTTAAGTGACTCCTTTCCCTGGAAGGCATCCTGTCCCCATGGGCACAAACCTCCTTCCACTACCCATTTACCATGGAGGGTGGGCTCCTCAGCCAGCCCCCATCCCTCTGGGTCCCCTAACACTGCTCCCATTTCCTTCTTAATCTCATCCCAGGTTGACCCCCTGCACCTGGAATGGGCCCTGATTCTTCCGTATCCATTTATCCAAAAAGACCATTACCCCAGCTTGCAAGGACTCGCAACTACCATCATGAGAGCCCACCATAACCCCCTCCAAGCAGCTGCACAGACAGTTGGGGAGGGGGACTTACGTGGCTGCTACTTACCTGTCCAGTGTGATGCATCCGAGTCACAGCACCAAGATGTTAGAGAGCTTTCCCTCAACCCTCCCGCTTCCCTGGTTCTTATCACGCAGACAGCAAGCAGCAAAAGACCAGAAGTCTGAAGTGCGAACAATGAGATGTTTATTGGGGTTAATTTCCAAGCAAACATATTCCGAAGCCCTTCACACCAGTCGGGCTTATCTCTATACACCAATAGAGTCTGTTCCCCAGTGTTCCCTTCCCAGCTGTGATGCCACAGAGCATTTACCCCGTGTCCCGCTTCCCAGCTCTGACACCACACAGGCTTGCCTGTGTCCCTGTTCCCCGTTCCCTATTCCCGTTCCCCCGCCCTTTAGCAAGCATGATTCATATTTCCCCTTTCACTTCCTGTTTGACCCCAGTTTATATAGTAATAGTCTCAGCTATACCTTAACCAATCATTTTACTGAAATCTATCTAACCAATCCTAACATATTGTAACATAATTCTCTAACCAATTATATCCCACTACCCTAATTAACTTACACCTAGCAAAATTAATTATACAGCAGACAGAAACAATAAGAGAATCAGACAGATTAACAATAGAAAAGTCGGGGCCATAAAGATAAAACATACAGAAATGAGGGTTTCGCAACCACAGCTATTGAGAAGTGATTTCTTGCCAGCCAGGATGCTATCAAACTAAGTTTTCTTTAATCATCTTTATCTGGTGGTGATAAAGTGTCCTATCAGGACAGGATTGTATTCCTAACAGCCCAATACCATCTTATTTCAATGTGACTGGTTTGGGATGTGAGGATGTGACCGTACACTTTCCAGCTTATAGCTGCTTCTGCTGCTTAGCCGAAGGCCTTAGCCTAAGAACCGGGCCTCAGACTATCCTAGTGAGAGGAGGCCCATACACAGGCAGACTGTGATTTTGGTTCTTTGTTTTATACCTCTATAACTAGCTAAGTGATAAAAACACACCTAAGTTCTTAAAGTATTGGCTTTTACAGGCAGCCCTGCATATCTATATTCTAACAAGCGGGGGAAGTGGGGTGCACACATAGACAGTGGCCCTGGGGCACCCCGCTCACCCCTGTAACAGATGATGCTGAAAAGCTATTTTTTAAGTTTCCATTTTCTCTGTTTCCCTTCCCTTTCTCTGGCTGCAGCACGATTAACAGCCCACTGACCAATCTAGTGCCCAACCTCTGGGGAGAACAGGATCCACACACCTGGGAGAGGAGGAGAAAGATTCAAGCTCGCTGTGGGCTCAATGCAGTAGGCACCAGCTGTGCTGGGTTGTCAACTACCCATCTTTCCAGAGTCCATATTGTCCTCACGGGGAACGAACACCACAGGCTAAAGCCCATGTCCTCAGCCAGCTGCCCAGCAGCCAGAGAAACATCTGTGCAGTGTCCTTTCAAGGTTGGGAAGTTAGGCCCTGCCGCAGTCTCTCCAGCTTTAATTAACCTCAGCCTGTAGAACTGATGAATGAAATTGTTTTTAATTGTTCACTTTATTAATGTAACTTCATAAGTAAAGTTTTATGAATGAAACAATATTCATTCATAAAACCGGTTACCCCAATAACTGGCTAATTAACAATTAAGATGCTTGTTAAGAGCCACAGCTGTTCAGTTAGCTGCCTTTGTAAGTTTCACTATCAATCCAATTCCTGCTTAAATTACTGAGACTTGCACTGTTTCAGTATTGTAACTTCTGTTCACCATTTATTACACTTGCCTACAGTGTAACTTCTGTTCACTGTTTGCCATATTGTAATTCAAACCCCATTTTAAAATGCTTACTCCATTTTGTAAAGGCTTGTTTAGATGTGTGAATGAGGTATGTATGGATGATGGAATCAACCTCCAGCCCCAGCCTGTCCTGATTAAATAGAGTTCAAACACCAATGGCTGAAGATGCAGACAAGAGCCTTAACAAAGTAAAAAGAATCCACCCTAAAAAAAGAAAAGGTATAATAGAAGGAAGATCAAAGCCTGGTCCAAGGCTGAAAGTCATGTCTGCAATTGACGGGTGATCAATCACCAAACCTGAAGGCAGCGTGACACAGCAAGACCTATAGACTCTGGATTCAAACTAAAGCCTACACAAAGGATGGGTGAGATGGAAAACTTTGGAGGAGGGTAACATTCTGCTGCCAACATGGAAGGGCATCGGTGCATGTCCAACAGAGACCCAGCTTATCCTTGTGCCCGGCTTTCCTGGTCAGTTAGCCGCCACAAGCTACGAACCCAAGCTGCAAACTCAAGCAGGACTGGTAACTATGCAGCAGCTGCAGAACATCTGATGGATGTGTGTATATATGAGCGTGTGTGTGTATGTGTGTATAGGTATTAGGTATAATGTGTGTGTATATAAGGATTAAGATATTAGTTATTGGTCATAAATCAAATTGTTATAATAAATGTGGCATCTTTATCTTGTCCCCTTTAATAAGATCCTGCTAGTTTTTATTGGTATAACAAACCTGTGAACCTGACAACTTATCTAGTCAGAAGCGATTCTCTCTGCCTGCTCTAATGGCAACAGCTCTCCTTTCCTCACATCCGGCTTCTCCCTACCCCCCAATCTTGCCTTTCACTAGTGCTCTGGTGCCAGTGAAGTTTTGGGTCTATGCTTCCCTGTAGTTCAGGAGAGCTGGTTCCATGACCCAAGCAGTGGATGGAAGCCATGTTCAGAATACACAAGGTGGTGGGATAAGAAAAATAATGGGATGTATGGAGCCTTTTGCTTCACCTCACTTGTCTGAGTCTAGGGCAGGGACAGAACTGATCGTGTGCTAGGCCTTCACTGCCTCGCCAGGGCACAGTGAACACATGGACCGGCCAGTGCTATGGGCCTGAGATGCAGCTTGAATTAGAGCCGAGTGGGTCCCTGCAAACAGGTGATTGGTGCACACACTCATCCCCATTTTCTCAAAATTTCATTTTGTCTGTGACCAAGCATTTGAAATCTCAGCTGCTTTGCTGTGATTAGTCACACACAGTCTTGTTTTTGATAGGATGAGCAAGGTTTGTGCTGTGAGCACACAGGGAAAGCAAATGTACAATCCCCTGTGGAGAGTGAACCACCGACTTTCTGCGAGTGGCTGGGTTAGTGACAACAGCCGCTGCGTGAGCAGAGCCCTGCTGGACTGTGTTCAAACCTGGGCTTCACTGGAACTGGTTAAAATCTTGTTCAAACCCTGGCTGGGATTCCTGTCTTCATCTAGTGGGCCCCTCAGGCCAGGGCTAAGGCCCAGTGCAGCATGGGGGTGAATTGCCATCACTGCTGCCCATGCTCTGCTCTGGAGATAAAGGGCTAAGGGCTCAAATCTCCATGGACTTGCACAGGTGGATGAGTGGGAGTCACACCCATGACCCTAAGGGCAGGGCAGGTCTGATGTGTACCCAACACCTCTCAGTAGTATGCTGGTGGCAGACTGGGATTCCCTGCAGGAACTCAAGCACCTGTATTCTCTGTCTGCTTCACTCTGACCTAGAGAGCATACAAATGGGAGAGGCTCTCATCTAAACAGACAGTTACACACCCCGCCTTGCAGCGCCAGGCACAACTGAGGGCAAGCCAGCAGCTCTTAGTAAAAGCCCCCACATCCCAGAGTACCCTCAGAGAGCTGCCCCCAAGCCTTGCTGGAGCTCCACCACAGCAGTTGCTCTGCAGCTCTCTGCCCCCAGAAGCCTGCTGGGTGGGTGATGCCGCACGGTTGCGGCCAGTAGCGGAGGAAGAGTGTGAGAGCCCACTCCGGTGTAGTAAAGTACATAGGTTTATTTAGTTGATAGGATTCTTTACAGAATGCAGAAAACATCTTTAAAATAATCATACAAGGAATAAAAACACAGCAGTGATTGGTGAACACTTTTTAATACAAGTCTCTCTCACCATTACAGTGTCTAGTGGCATAAACAAACAGCACTGGTGCTAAGGGGAAGGCGGCCGCTGAGAATGCCATTATTATTATTCTGCTCACTGCCCCTTCGCCTCCAGTTTCTATGGTGACGGGTAGGCCCAGGCCTAACGCATGTGCGCCTGCGCATGGCCAGTATGGAGTGGCTGTGGTTGCTAGGGACAACGGCACTGTTTGGGAGCCTGCTCCAACTTGCGTGTGTGGGGATAACTTCAGGCCTGCTGGAGAGGCACTCGAAAGGCACTGCTGCCAGCTCAGCCCTCACAATCTACTGCCAGCTGCAACGGGCTTCCAGACACAGCTCTAGGTGCAGCACAAAGCCAACAGAGCGTCTGGGTGACAACACTCCCACTCCCCTCATTGCCAGACAGGACAAGATGGACCAGTGCTCTCCTAGGAAGCTTGCTCAGCTCCAGCACTCCTGCAGGGGGGGAGTGGGAGTCACAGGTGGTGTGTGGGGTAAAGCCAGCACCAATAAAATCCTGCCTGAGGTGCACTTTGCAGCCACCCCAACCTCACTCCTCCCACCCCTCTGCAGGTGCAGAAGCAGACACTGCCGAGCTAAGGCCCTAACAAGATTAGGCTAGTGTTTGCTTTTGACAGGCAAACTCCCTTGAAGTCGAGAAAAGGGTTGATGGGAAATGCCACCCTAGCAATTAAGAGGTGAAGGTCATTTTCTCCAGTCACCTACTGCTGTGTAACTTGGCCACGTCAGCACACAAACATACTTTGCAAAACAGTCAATATGGCTTAAAGTGTCTGCTTGGTGTGCAAAGTCAGCCAGAACCTGCCCAGCCAGCCCCGGCCAGGGCAGGGCCACATTATTGCAAAGGGTTTTTCCTCCCTCTAAATGTACCAAAAACAGTTCTCAAACGGTCCAGAAAAATCCATGCTTAAAATGATTTAGTTCAAAGGAAAAAAGCACAGGAGCAGCCTACAGGGCAACCCCAACCTCACAGGAGAGATGAAAGTTCATTTTAAAAAGGCAAGAAACCTAGACATGGCTCTAATATTTAACAATGACTAAGAGACAAAACTCAAAGTGAGCAACGCAGTCAGTCCAATGGCGCTGATACTAAGAAGCTATGCTCATACAAACTGCTGTCAGCGTTACCATTTTTAATGATTTTTTAATAAAACAATCTGAGGCTGTATCAAAAATTTAGTAAAAAATTAGATTTGAGAGTTTTACTCTGAGCCATTTCTGGCACTTCGGAGGTCCCAACCGCCAGTGTAATGTGCGCGTGAGCATGAGGGTAGCACAGCACAAGTGGGTTGGGACAGCAGGAGGGGATGGATGAGAAGCTGTGCCAATACTACGCTCAAGAAGTGAGGAGATAGCAACATACTACATAAAAATATTGCATCTTCGCCAAAATACCTCAAAGTGTGTCAAACCCCAGCCTCGCTACTTACATGGAGAATTGGGGCAGTATAAAACCTTCTCCCATTCCTGGCAGAGCCCCACACCGCTGGCCTGCCCACACCACAGCCATGCGGCCCACCGTGGAGATGCTGCCCCTCTGAGCCTGACTGAGCCCCACTCTCTGTTACCCAATGGCTGTTTTCCAGGCTGTTCTGAGGCACCTCCGAGTTCTGTTCTCCAGCAGCATGGGGACGGGCAGGGCGATCTTGGCAGGCCAGCAACGGCTTATGTAGGGGCAGGGTGTTTCCTGGCTGCTTGGCAAAGGATGCCCACACCCAGGCTGACGACAATTTTACAATACGTGAAAAAATAGGATTCTTCTGATAAAAACACTGGCTAGGTCCATCCTCTAACTGGGTTTGAAACACCTCTGGAGCTGATTTTTAGCAAGGTATTTCCCCTCCCCCGTCCCAAAAACTATACAGACAACTTCAGGTAGATAGCAGATTAAATGTAAAAACTCAGCCTTGACCTCAGAAAGTCCCTTGAATGTCATTATTTGTAGGCTACCTTTCATGTTACGTCCTGTTGCTAGACACATGTGAATAGAAAAAACAGTACAGTTAGTGTTAAAGGCAAACAGCAGAGCCTCAGAGTGCCACCCCCAGTGCTGCCTGTACATCCAGCCATCCCTCTCCCTTTTCACCAGTCTACGGACGCGTCGAGAAGCCTGCCGTTAGAAATATGTTTGAGCCAAGAAGAATTTTCTATGAATAAAATAAAATAAAAGCTGTTAGGCAAAAATAAAATCAGTGTCCCAAAGTCTCCCCAGCACTCTGGTGAGCGAACGTTTCCGGAGAGGGGCTGGCTGCGGTTTGGGATTCTAAGTGGTGTTTCTGGTTGGCAATGGATTTGCAGGCCATCAGTCCCTACAGACAACCCTGGCACGGGACTAGAGGCCCCTACTCCGCAATGAATCTTTTGTTCATTAAGGGGGAACGTATGGCGGTGGAGACCTGTAGGGGGTCATGTTCTTCGGGCGGGAGCCTTTACCCTCCATGGGTGCTGTGAAAGGTGGGGGAGGCTGGTATGGAGGCGCATTGGGGTCTTCATCCCGCAATGGAGTATATTCCCCGATAGTGTCCTGGTTCAAGGGGGTGGTCTCTGGCATGTTCTGATTTGGGTACTCTGGAGGGGGAAGAGGGGCTTTCTCCTCCTGAAGAATCAGGGGCATGCTGGAGGAAGGGGGAGGCTTGGAGTCATCCAGCTCGTCTGCGAATATGATCGGCACTCCCTTCTTGATGAAGGTGGCCTGATCTTCAATGGTGAGTTTGCCTTTTCTCTTCTTGCGATAACAGATCATGGCGATGATGCCAGCGATTAGTAGGATAGCAGCAACCACCACAGCAGGGATCACAGTGTGCAGGTACACGTCATCCTCGCTGCTCTTCTCGGGGTCTTTACCTGCCAACAATGTTGGGGTGGCTTCAGAGATAATCCTGCCATCTCTAGCCACTGGAATAAACTGAATGTGCCTGCAGCTGCCGGAGCCAATCACAGAAATATTTATGGGCCTGAACTCGGGCTCTAAGGCATTGGAAAAGGCTGGGCTAGGACCACCAGAGTCATCAGAGATTCTTTTGCTCAAGGCTCTGATCTGTTCTTTCGGGCATGGGTCCAGAGGCAGAGTGTTGTTTGTCCACTCCACTACAATGGAGCCCTTGGTGATGTTTTGTAAGGTAATTGTGCTGCTGTTCCGGTCGCCAAATGCAAAAGCCAGCTTCTTTACCAACTGAATCTTTTTATTGATGTCATTGGCCACTGCATTGTGGTCTCCATGGAATTTGGCTTTGAATTTAACTGGAGACTTGTCCCCATGTGGCCGTTTGTGAACATGTATTTCAAAAGCATCCACGGCAGAGAGACCACCTTTGTCCGTGGCGTACATGAAATACTCATGCTTCCCTATGTGGCTGTGATCAGGCATTCCATACATTAGTTGACTAGTGCTATTGAACTGGACCCAGGAGTTTTCTTCCACCATTTTCTGCTCTTTCAGCTTTAGAGTCAATTGCAGTTTATCGGTGGTGGTGTCTTCTTTATCATAGAATGTATCAGAAGGTATTTTAACCTCAAAGTAAGTGCCTTCCCATGCATCCACCCTGTCAATGTGGTTTGTCAGCCTTGGCGGCTCATTTGGCTCCCACACACGGGAAGGACCACTAATAGTAGTGCGTATGCGGGTTGGTGGAGAGGGGGTTTCCAACTTAGTGACTGGTGATCTGGTCATGCCAGGAGGCTTGGTAGGTCGAGGAGTTTTGGGTCTTCTGGTAGGCCTTCGAGTTGTAGCTGTAGAGGAATCTGTTGTTGATGGTGTGCCTAGTTTCAGCGTGGTGACTCTTGGTTTCTTAGTAGTGGTTGTGGGTAGTGTAACTACAGCAGTAGGCTCTACATATCCAGTCATCGTTGGGCGAATCTGCCCAGGGATAGTACTGGTGGCTTCTACTACTCTGGTTGGCTGAATTGGTCCTAGAGTTGGTGTCTGAACAATGGCTCCTCTTGTTCTAATAGTAACTGTAGGTTTCCTAGGTAACGGTATAGGCTCTCTTACTGGAGGAGCTGTTGTTTCTGTGGGCGGTGTAATGGCTGGGGATGTGGGGGTGGGAACAATTCTGGTTGGTGGTTCCTGGATAGCAGTTGTCGGTGGCCCAATGGCAGTGACAGGTGTAGGGGTGGCATTGATCTGCCGCCTTATTCTCTTAGGAAGATGAGGTTTCTTGTTAGCAATGTGCCAGCCAACAACAGGGTAGCCAAGATGGGCAGACATGGCACCTTCTTTAGCAGGAGCTTCAACGTTGCTGATGTTGGGAACACTATTTTGGCTCAAAGAACATCCCAATTTCCATGAGAGTAAGGCCCCATTTTCCACCACTTTCTTTGCATTTCCTGGCCCAGCCATGAAGGCTGACATGTCAAAGAGTCTATTATTTACAACAGGAACCAACTTCATGTTATGAAGTTCCACCTCTGAAAAACGTTTCATTCGGTTTAAAAGTTCAACCCTTTGCTTTGGTGTCATTTTTGTTAAGTCAGCATCCAAAATTACAGTCAGGATTGTGACTGGTTCCTCTGTGCCACACATGAATGGTGCTGCCTCATTCTGGTCTTGGGAAGCCACTCGTACTGACTGATGTTCATTGTGGTCTTCAGGGTGAACCTCAATGGAAAAGACATTGGTGGTCTGGGACACATAACTTCCATTGGGCTCCAGCTGCCCTGCATTCACTGAGATGTAATGCACACCCTTGTCAGTATCCAGGGGAAGACCTTCCAAGGTGCTACTCTTCGGTTCCCAATGCAGCCAAGAAGGCAAGGAGTCTCTCCCCGCTTCAGATATCTATGGAAGAGAAGGAGAGGTATGGTAAGGTACTGTTGCCTTTTAGAAATTAGTAAATAGACCAGTTTGATCACAATTAATGTTGACATTACAGGCTTTCAACAACTGATCTTGCAAGCATAACAGATGTAAAAGGTAAATTCTAGCCAGAATACCAAGATTGATTTTAATTGCATGCATCTGCCCCAAAAACACTGAATGGCCTGAATAGAGGAGCAAAGCAAGTGTGTATTTAAAAATACTTAATCAAAGGGCTCTTGTCTCCATGATGTAAGCTCCCAAAGACCAGTAGGCACCACTATATTGGATAAGTATGTTATTTTCTGCTAAGGCACAAGTGCAATTCCAGGGTGTGGTTACACAGAAAGACATCCAGATCTGGCCCGTGACAGTCAACTCGGGCTCACGGGTCTTGGGCTATTCCCTTGCTGTGTAAACTTCTGGGCCCAGGCTGGAGCCTGATCGTAGAATCATAGAATATTAGGATTGGAAGAGACCTCAGGAGGTCATCTAGTCCAACCCCCTGCTCAAAGCAGGACCAACCCCAACTAAATCATCCCAGCCAAGGCTTTGTCAAGCCGGGCCTTAAAAACCTCTAAGGATGGAGATTCCACCACCTCCCTAGGTAACCCATTTCAGTGTTTCACCACTCTCCTAGTGAAATAGTGTTTCCTAATATCTAACCTAGACCTCCCCCACTGCAACTTGATACCATTGCTTCTTGTTCTGTCATCTGCCACCACCGAGAACAACTTAGCTCCATCATCTTTGGAACCCCCCTTCAGGTAGCTGAAGGCTGCTATCAAATCCCCCCTCACTCTTCTCTTCTGCAGACTGAATAACCCCAGTTCCCTCAGCCTCTCCTCGTAAGTCATGTGCCCCAGTCCCCTAATCATTTTCGTTGCCCTCCGCTGGACTCTCTCCAATTTATCCACATCCCTTCTGTAGTGGGGGGACCAAAACTGGATGCCCAGGTATGGCCTCACCAATGTCGACTAGAGGGGAATAATCACTTCTCTTGATCTGCTGGCAATGCTCCTACTAATACAGACCAATATGCCGTTGGCCTTCTTGGCAACCAGGGCACACTGCTGACTCATATCCAGCTTCTCATCCACTGTAATCCCCAGGTCCTTTTCTGCAGAACTGCTGCTTAGCCAGTCGGTCCCCAGCCTATAGCGGTGCATAGGATTCTTTCTTCCTAAGTGCAGGACTCGGCACTTATCCTTATTGAACCTCATCTGATTTCTTTTGACCCAATCCTCCAATTTGTCTAGGTCACTCTGGACCCTATCCCTACCCTCCAGCGTATCTACTTCTCCTCCCAGTTTAGTGTCATCTGCGAACTTGCTGAGGGTGCAACTAATCCCATCTTCCAGATCATTAATAAAGAAGTTGAACAAAACCGGCCCCAGGACCGACCCCTGGGGCACTCCACTTGATCTCTGGGACCCTTCCACCTTGCAGAGCCCCAGAGCCTGAAAGTCTACACAGCAATGACACAGTCCTGCAGCCCAAGACCAGCGAGCCTGAGTTGGCTGGCACAAGTCAGCCAAAAGTGTCTAGTTGCCGTGTAGACATACCTTAAGTCACAAGAACTATGAAACTAAAATATTTTATTATCCCAGCACTATCTGAGCTACATATACCTACTAGAGCCACAAATTCAGATACCAGAGTCTAAGATAAAGATCTTCCTCACAATAGTACTGATTAAGCCAGTAAGTTTTCTGGCTTTGTCACAATTCATCTTCTTTCTGGAGTCTTCTACAAACCTAAGATGCCCAGAAGGAAATGATGGCATATCCACTTAGCCTCAGGCCCTCATCTGAGGTTCACAAGGATCTCCTGTCACTAGGGCGATTAACATGCCACTTGCCCTTTTCACATTTAGCTCTTGATAACAGCAGAAATGAATCATTAAAGCCATGCTGCTATTTTCAGTGAAAGGGTTCTGCCCTTGGCTTTCCATCCTCCCGAGAGGACCAGAGGCCTGACTCTCCACTGCCTCCCCATACTCCTTGTGTGGCCATTTACACCAGAACAAAGTGAGGGCCACCAGATCAGCACAGAAGCACTTACCTCTGAGGTGCTGAGGCACACGGCAGTGGAGAATAAAAACGGGTGGAATGACTGATCACTGTTAACCTGTTAATCACTAGTTTGTACAAAAGGTTCAAACCATTTGATAGTCTCATTTTGAATAGGACTGACTCCTACTATTCAGGAGAAAACGGTTACTTACCTGCTGTAACTGTTGTTTTTCGAGATGTGTTGTTCACGTCCATTACACATTAGGTGAGCGCGCGCCGCGTGCACGGACGTCGGAAACTTTTCCCCTCAGCGGCTCCCGTCGGGCCGGCAGGGCCCCCACCTCCCGCCAGAGCGGCGCCCCGCTCTAGGGTATATATATCCCTTCAGGCCCGACCCTCCCTCGGTTCCTTCTTGCCGGTGACTCCGACAGAGGGGAAGGAGGGTGGGAAGTGTAATGGACGTGAACAACACATCTCGAAGAACAACAGTTACAGAAGGTAAGTAACCGTTTCTTCTTCTTCGAGTGATTGTTCACATCCATTACACATTAGGTGACTCACAAGCTTACCACTGGAGGAGGGTAGGAGTCAAGGAACAATCGATTGAAGCACAGCCCTGCCGACCACCGCGTCCTCCCTGGTCTGATGATGGATCGCGTAGTGGGCTATGAACGTATGCACCGACGACCAGGTGGCCGCTTTACAGATTTCCTGGAGTGGAACCTGCGCCAAGAAAGCCGCTGAGGATGCTTGGGCCCTAGTCGAGTGAGCCCGGATCTCTGGGGCTGGTACACTGGCGAGCTCATAGCACGTGCGTATGCAAAGCACAATCCATGCTGACAATCGTTGCGTTGAGATAGGCAGGCCTCTCATTCGCTCTGCAATGGCAATAAACAGTTGAGTTGATTTGCGGAATGGCCTGGTCCGCTCTAGATAAAATGCTAAGGCCCTACGGACATCAAGGGTATGCAGGCTGCAGTGGCTTGGGTCCATATGGGGCTTAGGGAAGAACACCGGTAGACAAATGTCTTGGCCCCTGTGAAAATGCGTGACCACCTTTGGAAGGAATTTAGGATGTGGCCTCAGTTGCACCTTATCCTTATGAAAAACTGTATAAGGAGGTTCCAAAGTGAGGGCTCTCAATTCCGATACCCTCCTGGCCGATGTGATGGCCACGAGAAACGCTACCTTCCATGAAAGGTGCATGAGAGGGAGCAAGAGGCTAGGAGTTCAAAGGGGGGCCCCATGAGTTTAGTTAGGACCAGGTTGAGATTCCACGCAGGGACCGGCGGGCGCGAATAGGGAAACACCCTTTCCAGTCCCTTGAGGAATCGTGCTACTGTGGGGTTGGAGAACACCGAAACTCCCAACTCCCCAGGATGGAACGCTGATAGGGCAGCCAGATGAACTTTAGTTGAGGCGGGGGCAAGCCCTTGACGTTTGAGTTCCAGCAAGTAGTCCAAAATTGATGGGACCGAGGCCCGCAGAGACTGTATGTGATGAGGCTCACACCAGTGGGAGAACCTCCTCCATTTGGCAAGGTAGGTCGCTCTTGTGGAGGGCTTCCTACTACCAAGGAGAATTCGCTGGACCTGGTGAGAGCACCTTTGCTCCGTATCGCTTAGCCAGAGAGATACCACGCCGTGAGATGTAGCGATGGTAGGTTCGGGTGGAGTAGGCGACCCCGGTCCTGTGTGATGAGGTCGCGATGGAGGGGGAGGGCAATCGGGGCGGTTATGGACAATTCCAGCAGGGTCGTGAACCAATGCTGGCGTGGCCACGCTGGGGCGATGAGGATGACTGCCGCCTTGTCCCTGCGGATCTTGAGGAGGACCTTGTGGATGAGCGGGAATGGAGGGAAGGCATACCTCAGGCTCCCGCCCCATGGGATCGCGAAGGCATCTGCCAACGAGCCCGGGCTGAGGTTCTGGTAAGAACAAAACTGAGGGCATTGGCTGTTGTCCTTGGTGGCGAAGAGATCCACTAGGGGAAACCCCCACCTCTGGAAGATTGAATGCAGGATATCCCGTCTCAACGCCCATTCGTGCATGTGGTAGGATGGGCTGAGGCGGTCTGCTAACCCGTTTTGGACCCCTGGGAGATATGTTGCGATAAGGTGGACGGAATGGGCTATACAGAAGTCCCATAGGCGGAGCGCCTCGTGACAGAGGGGAGAGGATCGGGACCCGCCCTGCTTGTTTATGTAGAACATGGCGGTAGTGTTGTCTGTCAGAACTGACAAGCTGTGGCCTTCTATGGTGGTGTGAAAGGTCTGACAGGCGCGGCGAACCGCCTTTAGCTCCTTCAGATTGATGTGAAGCAACTTTTCTTCCCTGGACCACAAGTCCTAGGTCTGCAGGTCCCCCAGGTGCGCCCCCCAACCCAGGTCTGATGCATCTGTTACTAACGTCAGAGTGGGTTGTGGGGCAGCGAAGGGGATCCCCTCGCAAACCTGCTGCTGATCGATCCACCAGCGGAGGGAGTTCAACACCCGAGCCAGGATTGTCACCACCAGGTCTAAAGGGTCTCTGTTGGGGCGATACGTTTGGGCTAGCCACAACTGCAATGGCCTGAGTCTTAGGTGGGCATGTTTGACTACATGTGTGCAGGCCGCCATGTGCCCCAAGAGTTGCATGCAGCACCTGGCCGTAGTCGTGGGAAATTGTTGGACGGAGCTTACGACCCTTTGAATGGCCAAGAACCGTGACACTGGAAGACTTGCCCGCGCTGCCACCGAGTCCAGGACTGCTCCTATGAAGTCCAGTCTCTGCGTGGGGATCAGTGAGGACTTGGGCACATTGACCAGTAGGCCGAGCTTGCAGAACACCTGTAGAGCCAGCGTCACGTGGGAGCGGACCTCAGCCTCCGACCTGCCCGCGAGGAGCCAGTCGTCCAAGTACGGGTACACGCGCATCCTTCTCTTCCGAAGAAAAGCTGCCACCACGGACATGCATTTTGTGAACACTCGTGGGGCCGTTGCCAGGCCGAAGGGCAAGACCGTAAATTGAAAATGGCGCTGGTTGATGGTGAAGCGAAGGAACCGCCGGTGGGCCGGGTGGATGGCGATGTGAAAATACACATCCTTCATATCGAGGGCAGCATACCAATCCCCCGGATCCAGGGATGGGATAATAGCTCCAAGGGAGACCATACGGAAACGTGTTTTGACCAGAAATTTGTTTAGTCCGCCTAGGTCCAAAATGGGACGGAGGCCCCCTTTTGCTTTGGGAATCAGGAAATACCTGGAGTAGAATCCTTTCCCCCCTTAGGTCCGGGGAGGACCTCTTCCACTGCTCCTACAGTGAGGAGGGTCCGCACCTCCTGCATGAGGAGTTGCTCGTGAGAGGGGTCCCTGAAGAGGGACGGAGAAGGGGGATGGGAGGGAGCGGGCGAGGAGAACTGAAGGGTATAGCCCGCCTCCACCATGCACAGGACCCAGCAGTCCGATGTTATATGTGACCAAGCACGGTAAAAACGGGACAGGTGGTCCCTGAAACATAGCGGTGGATCTGGAATAGAGTGTGGTACGCTGTCCTCGATCGCAGCTTCAAAACCCTGGTTTATTTCCTCGCTGCGGCTTGCCTTGGCCATGATTTTGGCCCTGGTTAGGCGTATTGTTACGTCTCCGCCTGTTATCCCTGCCACGTCTGCAGTACGGTTCTTGTCGAGGACGAGGATGGTACTGCCTCTGTGGTGGTTGGGGCTTGAAGGGTTTCCTCTGTGTCACTGGGGTATGCATTCCCAACGACTTGAGGGTCGCTCAAGAGTCTTTGAGGCTATGTAGTCTGGCATCTGTCTGGTCCGAAAACAAGCCTGACCGCTCGAACGGAAGGTCTTGGAGGGTGTTTTGTACCTCTGGCGGAAGGCTGGAAGCCTGTAACCATGCCGAGCGTCTCATTACTACCCCTGACGCGATTGTCCTAGCAGCTGCGTCCGCGGAGTCAAGGGAGGCCTGTAGGGAGGTTTTGGCTACCGCCTTCCCTTCGTCCACTAGAGCCGTAAACTCGGGTTGTGAGTCCTGAGGCAGGGATTCCTTAAACTTGGAGATTGATGCCCAAGAATTAAAGTTGTGTCTGTTCAGAATCACTTCCTCAACTGGAGGCCCCCGGACGAGTAGACCTTTCTCCCAAATAAGTCCAAGCGTTTCGCCACCTTGGCCTTGGGGGCTGGGGCTTGCTGGCCATGACACTCTCGTTCATTGACCGCAGAGACGACCAGCGAACAGGGAGTTGGGTGAGAGAAGAGGAAGTCAAACCCTTTAGATGGGGCGAAGTATTTCCTCTCCACGCCTTTCGCAGTTGGTGCACTGGAGGCCGGTGTTTGCCACACTGTTTTGAAGTTGGACTGGACCGTTTTTATGATCAGGAGCGCGATCCGGGAGGGGCCCTCTGGGCTTAAGATGTCAACCATGGGGTCCTCCTGCTCTACTGTCTCCTTCGCCTGCAAGCCCAGATTGAGGGCTACACAGCGGAGCAGGTCCTGGTGCGCCCGATGATCAATCGGAGGAGGGCCAGACACTGTTGTGCCCGCCACGGTTTCGTCTGGTGAGGAGGAAGAGGTCAGGGCCTTTTGCGCATCTTCGTCTTCCTGCAACTCCTCACTGATTGGGCGCTCGTCTGGGGCCTGTCCCATGACGTGGGTCTGAGACGGTACCGGGCTCGGTGCAGAGTCTGCTCCTTCTCGCTCCGGTGGTCTGGAGACCGTGGCCTCCTTGCAAGAGGGCGGACGCCACTGCGGAGAGCGGGACTGGTGTCCCAAGGGCCCAGATCTCGAGGTCCTGGACGGGGGGCCTTACTGGTGGTAGGCCCAAGGGATCCAGAATGGCCATTGTCCTGGCTGGCCCCATTGAGGATGCCAAGCGGCTTCGTGGTCCCTACTGGCCTGTGCCCTGTGGGCATATCCGCCGTACCGGCCCGAGTCTGCCTCCGAAACCACGGACGGTGATCTGGAATGCCACGGCGGTGCCGTAGGACGGTGCCGGTCCAGGGTCGGAGAGTAGTGCCTCCGTGACCGGGACCTGGAGTAGCATCTTGCTGATCTGGACCTGGATCGGTACCGGTGACCATGGGATCGGGAATGACTACGGGTGGTTGATCTCGGGGATCGTGTAACTGACACGTCCCGGTGCCTACTCGAGTAGGGCTGCTGGGTCGGTGCCGGCTGCTTATTGAGGCCAGACGGCTGCAGAGCTCTCTGTGCAGAGGGAAGCCGGGAGTCCACCGAGGCGGAGCTCGACCGGGACCGGCGCCGTGAACGGTGCCGAGATGGCGACTGTGATTGGCGCACCATTGCCGGCTTGCCTCTGGATGGCAGTCTCGGCGGAACGTCTTTAGTTTGGATGGGCCCTCAGCGGACAATTCAATGAGGTCCTTTGCTGCCTCAAATGTGTCCGGGGTGGAGGGCTGTTCCAAAAGCTCCTCCAGCCCTTCCTCCTCACTCAACGCGCCTATCTTGGGGCTCGACGGGCCTTTCGGCGCCGGAGGCATTGACACCGGGACCTGTGCTGGGGCCGCAACGGCCTTAGGCGCACTCGAGGTCTTCGTGGGCGCTGCCCTCTTATGCGGGGAGCGTCCTCGGGCCTTGGGTTGGCCCTTCAATTTCGTCGGCGAAGACGACTGATGCCGGAGGTGTTCTCACTGATTCGATGCCGTGGGCTTAGGGTGTCCCGCCGGTGCCGGATCACGGACCGAGGCTGACGATGCTGTCGAAGTGGAGGGCTGTAACGCTGTCTCCATGAGCAGCTGCTTAAGGCGAAAGTCTCTCTCTTTCTTAGTCCTGGGTTTGAAAGCCTTACAGATCTTGCAGCGCTCTTTTTGGTGTGCTTCCCCTAGGCAACGGAGACATGAGTCGTGTGATCGCTTAATGGCATAGGCTTACGGCACGTGGCACAAGCCTTGAAGCCTTGGACGTGCGGCATGCCCCACCGCCCAGGGCCGGTGCCGGAGTTGACCGAACACCTAATACAAGAAGTTTGAGTATTTCTAAAGAACTGTTAACTGCTAAGCTTAACACTAACTACTAAAGAACTGATAACTGTAAAGATAATACTAACTACTATGCTAAGGGACACTCTCAGACGAGAGACAGAGTTGTTCCAACGCCGCCATGGACGGTAAGAAGGAACTGAGGGAGGGTCGGGCCTGCAGGGATATATATACCCTAGAGCGGGGCGCCGCTCTGGCGAGAGGGGGGGGCCCTGCCGGCCCGACGGGAGCCGCTGAGGGAAAAAGTTTCCGACGTCCGTGCACACGGCACGCGCACACCTAATGTGTAATGGACGTGAACAATCACTTGAAGAAGAATTTGACTTTCCTAGAACAGAAACAAAGATGTGCTCCAGCCTGGCCCCCTGCACCCAAGAATTCGGAACATTTCATTTGTTGCTTTCCTGTAAGTTTATATTGGACGTTATTTTGTTATTTGTTGACCGACTTGGGGCCATGGTTAGTGGATCACTAACCTGAGTCTTTCCTTGAAATCCTGTTGTCTAATTTAGGAGTGGAAAGTTAATGTAAATGAAGATGGAACTGCCATGTGCTGAGAAGGAAGATCAAGTTAAAGGTAAGTGCACCTAATCCCTCCAGCTCTCTCCAACGTATTTTCAATGTGATTCCTACCAGTGTTCCACCCCCATCTTCCCAGCACACACCTGCCCTGCAGCTCTCAGATAACCCTGACCATACACACGTCTCTATGTGGGGCACAGGAGGGGAGAGACATAAATAAAACTATTTCCCCCAAGCTCTCCTAGCCATTTTGTTCATTTAGTGAGAAGTTCTGAGTTCATTCTGAAATGTCAGCCAGCAGACAGCATGCCTCAATTTGCCAATCATTTTGTGTTACAGGGACTTTGCTTTCACGGCAAGCTGTTTGTCATCAGCACAGTTGACAGTCTGGAGAGATGCCAAGGTGCTTCCCCCTCCCCCCACACATAAAGAAAAACCACATGTGCAAAGCCACAGAATCTACTTCTATGCCTATTCCTGCCTGCTCCGAAGTCCAGGTACTGGGCTCCCACTTATGGGACACCAACTGCACCTGCCAGGTGGCAGTTGTATGCTTCTAGCGCCCACTCAAGTTGTGTCTGTGTTATGGCCACTTCCCTCCATTCACAACAAAGAGCAGGTCTGACATACTGTGACGCACTGTTTGCAAGGCCACTGCTACCACAGCAGGGCTTCCCAGTTCCCTCTGACTATATAGCAAGCCCTGGGGTTCTGCAGCTAAGTGGCAGTTTGCAGTGACCGATAAGGAAGTGGCTACTTTGGTGCCATTTCCCTCTCATTATTTATTTCGATATTAAGTGGATTAAATCCCATAGTTATACTGCAAGCTCTCTGGGTAGCTGAGCACACCATCCCTTCCTATGCTGGTTCATAGCCTTGCACACATGCTGGCTTTACATTAGCAGCATGAAGGAGTCATTCACCTCTGGAAGGACAAGAAATGTAGCTTTGAAGACACCAACACAGATGCTGAAACATGACTCTGCAGCGAGTGGTGGATTCTATTGTTGAAGAACTGAGAATTCAGCTACAATTCATAGTGAATCCCCTCCCCAAGCAGCACTTTAACACCTTAGCAAAGCTAAAGGTTTGCCCAGTGAAGGGGGCCTACACTGGAGCTCAGTGAGAACTGGGAGGCAGCAGAGTGATGCAAGAATTAAGTCACAGCTCCCACTGCTCCAGCCTGCAGTTTCTAATGCTACAAGCAGCTTCCTCTCACCACTGCAAGGTGTTCCCGTGCACAGGGGGATACTCAGGTTCCCTCGAGCCTGCTGGGTTTGCTGCAGCCTAATGCAGTGCTGTGATTAAGCTCTCTCCAAGAAGGCCATTTTCATACCTCTGCAATTCTGTAAAGCTCACACATATTTCATAATCTGTCCCAACATAAAGCTGGACAAGACGGCCTTGTCATGGAACCAGACTGTAGGAATGCACATGAGGTTTGAGAGCAGTTGAAAAGAGAGGGTTGGAATGCTGGAGCTGGCTACCGAGCATGGGGTCTCTGTTTTAGGAGAGCACCGAGATCAGTCATTACTCACTGACTATATTAGGTGCTGTAAGCATGGTTTCTTCCTTCTCCAACCTTCTCAGCTCCTCCCCCTCTCATCTGCATTTGGATTTAGGGTCAGGGCAGACAGGCTCAGCCTAATCACCAGACGAGAAGGAAGGCTTTGTGGCTAAAGCACTGGACTGGAACTCAGGAGGTGTGTTCAATTCAGGGCTTGACCAGACTCAGTGTGTGACCTTTGACCTCGGCTCTCCATCTGTATGGTAAGGAGAATACCTAGTACCTTACCAGGCCGGTGGGTGACAATTCCCTTCATATGTGACAAGAGCAGACATGACATGCACCACAGAAAAGTCCTAGGACTGCAGCAAGCAGAGCAAAGACTGTAAATGATTAGCAGCTAGACTAATAGAAATCCTTTTCCATTTGCAATTCAAACCAATGGGTCTGACCAGCCACTCTTGCTACCTGTGAGTTTTCGCAGCTCTTTACTCTGCTGCTCAACTAACAGTGAAATTATGCACATTGCTTTGTACCCTATTGCGAGCAGAGAAAGCACAGTATCCCAGTGGCAGTGCTGGGCCTGCGCTAACAGGCCTCGTCTCCTGCTGACCTAAGCTTTCTACCTAGTTTTAGAATGTGGATACACGTTCTGGCAGCTAGCTGCAAAGTGCTGTCCCCTGAGAGCAGGTCTGACATATGAAGTCAAGTCTTCAAATACAAAGCTGAGTCTCAACATAACATTTTATTTGCATGTATTGTTTTACACAGAATTTACCTAGCCAAGATGGGCAGGGATGTCCAAGAGAGTCCAGCAGAGGGCAACAAAAATGATTAGGGGGCTGGGGCACATGACTTATGAGGAGAGGCTGAGGGAACTGGACTTATTTAGCCTGCAGAAGGGAAGAGTGAGGGGGAATTTGATAGCAGCCTTCAACTACCTGAAGGGGGTTTCCAAAGAGGATGGAGCTAGACTGCTCTCAGTGGTGGCAGATGACAGAACAAGGAGCAATGGTCTCAAGTTGCAGTAGTGGAGATCTAGGTTGGATATTAGGAAAAAAACTATTTCACTAGGAGAGTGGTGAAGCACTGGAATGGATTACCTAGGGAGGTAGTGGAATTTCCATCCTTAGTGGTTTTTAAGGCCCAGCTTGACAAAGCCCTGGCTGGGATGATTGAGTTGGGGTTGGTCCTGCTTTGAGCAGGGGGTTGGACTAGATGACCTCTTGAGGTCTCTTCCAATCCTAATCTTCTATGATGCAACCCCATGCTCTGGGTGGCCCTAAGTCTCTGTTTGCCAGAAGCTGGGAATGGGTGACAGGGGCTGGATCACTCGATGATTGCCTGTTCTGGTCATTCCCTCTGAAGAACCTGGCACCGGCCACTGGTGGAAGACAGGATACTGGGCTAGATGGAACATTTGTTTGACCCAGTATGGCTGTGCTTATAACGATGTTAAAAATATTAGAGCTGAAAAGTCAAGTGCTCCAAAGTTAGGAACTTCCAGAGTGAGGGATGCCTGTACAACCTTAATTCTGCCCTCGCGTGTATTCAATTTGGATATAGCCTTTACTTACACAATCACTTTTTTCTACAGGACCCCTGCCTCAAGCAGTGCACAATATGGATGGTGCTCAGAGAATGAGGCAACTGCTTAATATTTCATTTTATCCTCATTGGGTGCTCCAATAGCTTATTTACCGCACACCACCCAAATCCTGCACTGAATGTAGAACTGATTTCTCTGTGGCACTCATCACTGTGGTACAAATACCTCACAAACAATGAATCTGTTGTCACAATTCCGTTATTCCCATTTTACAGAAAGATTAAGGTAAAAATTTGCAGAAGTATTCACTGATTTTGGGTGTGTAACTTAAGACCCCCAGGGCCTTATATTGGCTTCCTGAATCACTACCCCCCTCTGCCTTGTCCACCATCAATGCTGTATACTGAATGTGGAAAAAACAGGATGCAATCCTATAATTAAAGACTGGAGCAAAAGCGCATATGCACAAGGGGGCCATTTCAGGTTGCAATAGCAACCCGAATTCTGGCATTTCCTAACTTTTAAGAGCTTGACTGTGCAACCTTAACATTTTTTTAATACCATTTCTTTTTGGAGGCAGATCTTAATTTTATAGACATTTCGAGTGGATCTCAGCTCCAAGAAAATAGCAGCTGCTGCTGTGGAGTTGAGTTTTCATGAATGCCTCCCACAATAAACAACCCAGCTCTTCACCCAATGGCAGCAGTGAGCAGCATCAGCAGCAGAGATCCAAGTCGTATGGATGTTCACCTCCTCCCCAGTGGCCTACCGCCTGAGAGTCTGCAGAGAGGTGCTGCCCACTGTAGATGTCTTTCCCCTTATCAGCTCCCTCTCCTTCCCTCACAGGTATTTGAGACATTCCCCTTTTTCCTCAGGAGCTGCTGCTCCTGCCCCACTCCTTATATGCAGCCACGTGGCTCCCTTTGGTTGGTAGCAGCCTGGTTCTGTCCTGCGATGTGACCATAGCAGTTACTGGGGGCAACACAGACTTACATGATTGCGCCTACAGGAGTAATATTGGGATCTGCAATTTCCTCCAGGAATAGCAATGATGGAAGCTGCAGTGTAGACCGAGCATAGGATTTCACCCACAGCCACTGAGCCTGTGCCCTCTCCACTCCACAGCTTGCACCACTGCTACCACTTGTGGGGAACAGTGGGCCCCCATTTTTGCGAGAGCAGACACGGCAGGAAAGCACAGCATGAGACAGATTTGCTCACAAAGGCAGCAGTTGCACTGGGCAGATATTAAAATCGTTAGAATGCTGGGTTGCACGTAACTCAGGTGTCAATGTATTGGAGCAGGAAATCCAAAGTCCTGTAGATACAGATTCTGAAACAAGGAACCAAGCCAAAGCAGTGGCCTGCACCAGGCTGCTGATGGACCCTCACATGTCACTGTGGGGAGTGAGCAGTCTGTGATAGCTGCCTGGAATTCAGCTCTGAGACATGTACACATAGGAGATATGCCCTAATCTGCCTTTGGGAAAAAGGCATTTTTATGGCAATTTTTCCACACTTCATGTGCACTGCAGCAAGGCAGAGACAACACATAGCCTGAAGGGAAGTGCTGCTCTTTACCTGAGCTCAGCATGGCAAGTGCAGCCTGCAAGAGCACAGGCCCAAGATATTGCTCTAGGCCCCAGGTAAAGCATCTGTGCAGCACATTGCCAGGTTACCATCAGATACCAGGTACAGGCAGCATGGCCCATGGAAGATGGTGATGAATGTAGAGGAATGTCTCCTGTCCCCCACCCTAAGCCACGTTATCAACCTGCCAGAAAGCAGAGTCACACAGGGAAAAGGGAGAGAGGGGGGGGAAGGATGTTTGAAAAAAGCATTTCCACGCTCCGGAATAATTTGATCTCACAAGATCCATTCTGTCCCAAGGCACTGTGAGGGATGCAATGGTACCCTGCATGTCACAGTGGCAGAGCTGGCATTGGGGGCCATGCTATCCTAGGGTCCCGGGGTGTGAACTTCATGGTTTCCCACTTCAGGAAGTGGTAACTAAGTGGACAGAGCATTATCTGAAAGCTCTCACTGTTCTTGAAGGACATTTCTTCAGGAAAAGATGTCCAGCACACAAAACCAGGATGCTGTAGCCAACTGCCATTTAAAGATCTGGAGACCTACCTTTGAGCCAGTGGAGTCTGAGTCAGTAAAACTGTACTGCAAGGACCTTGGGCCACAAGAAGTCACAGGCCTGTGGTAATTCCTGTTCTGTTAATGAAGTGGAACTGAGGAACTCAAAGCAAAGTTCCCTAGATTCATGGAAGCCTCTGTTGGTGGCCCAGAACCTGAGGGATTGGCAAAACCCGGCCACACCCAGTTCCAGGCATCTTTCTATACAGACTTTGCACATGCCTAAACTTTGTGCCTTTGGACCTCAGCGTTAGCACACTTGGGACTCTCCCCATCCTCCTTCCTCTACGAAAGGGTAGACACATGGAGAATTACTGGAACACAGAGCTAAATCTTAGATGAAAAGTCACGGAGCCTTGACTTCAGAGCAGACTCCGGTCGCTAAACTAAAGAAAGGAATATATGTAAATATAAACTTTGATACTAATTTATAAATAGTAACACTAAATGGGGAGTCCTTAACTTAGCCACCTTGGTCCAGTTCAGAGTTCTGTTCTCCATGAGGCACTTTGATAGCACACCCCTAATCCACAGAGCACAGTGTTTTCTACACTCCCTTATCATGTTTGTGACAGTATGAACACTGGTAGAGTAAAGAAAATCCTGGACTCTACTCTAAGAATAGGTTTAAAATACCATTTAAATGTATTTGTTAAGGCTACACACTGTTAATGATTTGAGATCACTTCATCAAGAGAAGCTTTCCAGTTTGCTGTGTACGCAATCTCAGTGCCAAGTATCCAAGCTCTGCCATTTCCTTCAAGGGTTCTAGTTTTGAAATATCTCCTCTGTTACTTGAGAGAAAAAAAGCTGCCTTTATTTTTCCAGTTATTTTGGAGACACTTATAAATGAGACCTTAGCAGCTAAAGATCACACAAGCCTGGGGGCATAGTGAAGACCCATCTAACACAGAAAAAAAACCCAGTTACCAACCTTCCATAACTGTTGTTCGAGATGTGTTGCTCATGTACATTCTACATTAGGTGTGCATGCGCTGCATGTGCCATTGCTGGAGATTTTTCCCTCAGTGGTATCTGTCGGGCTGGCTCTAGTGCCCTCTGGAGCTGCGCACATGTGTGCCACTGTAAGGGGTTCCACCAGCCCCGCACCCTCTCAGCTCCTTCTTGCCATCAACTCCAATAGCAGGGATGGAGCGCGGGTCATGGAACCACACATTTCAAGAACAACAGTTATGTAATATCAGTAACCTTTTTTTGTTGAGTGCTTGCTCATGTCTATTCCATGCTAGGTGCTGCTTATGAGTCGCCTAAGGTGGTGGGCTTGGAGTTCATGGATATGTGTACTGCAACACTGCTCTCCCGAACCTGGCATCATCTTGAGCCTGTTGATGACGGCGTAGTACAGGGGTGGGCAACTAAGGCCCGGGGGCCGCATCCGGCCCTGCAGCCATTTTAATCTGGCCCTCAAGCTCGCACCAGGGAGCAGAGTCTGGGGCTCGCCCCATGCCCTGCGTACCGTGCCCCCGCACAGCTCCTGGAGCTGCCTGGCTGCACTCCACATAGAAGCAGGGGAAGGGACATGCCGCTGCTTCTGGGAGCTGCTTGAGATAAGCGCCGTCTGAAGTCTGCACCCCTGACCCCCTCCCAAACCCCTAACCCAGCCCATATCCCCCTGCTGCCCTTGAAACCTCTTGATCCCAACCCAGAGCACCCTCCTGCACCCCAAACCCTCATCCCCAGTCCCACCACAGAGCCCGGACCCCACAGCCGGAGCCCTCCCCCGCTCCTGCACCCCAATCCCCAATTTCGTGAGCATTCGTGGCCAGCCCTACAATTTCCATATGCAGATGTGGCCTTCAGGCCAAAAAGTTTACCCACTCCTGGCATAGTAAGATGAGAAGGTATGCACTAATGACCAGGTTGCGGCCCTACAGATGTGTTGGATCAGAACCTGGGCCAAAAACACTGCTGAAGCGGCCTCAGCTCTCGTGCAATGAGTGGTCAGGATGGCAGGCGGTGGAACATTCACCTGCCCATAACATGCCCGAATGCAGGTGGTTATCCAGGGCGAGATGTTCTGGGCTGAAAGAGGTAGGCCCTTCATCCTCTCTGCTATTGCCAGAAAAAGTTATGTGGATTTGTGAAAGGGTTTAGTCCTCTCAATCTAGAAGGCGAGGGCATGCCTACCGTCCAATGAGTGAAGCCATTGCTTTTCTGAATTCGTGTGGCTTCAGGAAGAAAACTGCCAGGAAAATGGCTTGGTTGCTATGGAACTGCGAGACTACCTTTGGCAGGAAGGCCAGATGGGGGTACAGTTGAACTTTGTCCTTCAAGAACACCGTGCTTCTGACATAAGGGCCCTGATTTCAGAAACCCTTCTGGCTGAGGTAATTGCTATCAGGAAGGCAACCTTCCAAGAGAGAAAGAGCAGAGGGCACAATACTAGCGGCTCAAAGGGAGGGCCTGTGACTTTCAATAGGACCAAGTTCAAATCCACAGGGGAATCAGTTCGCAAACCTGAGGGTAAAGTCTCTAACCCCTTAAGAAACCGGATTGTCATTTCGTAAGATAAAACTGGTGGGTGGAAGGCTGAAACTGCTTCATTCTGGGGCCAGACCTTGTTGTTGTAGGTGGAGCAAGTATTCCAGAATAAACTGAAGAGAAAACAGTCGAAGAAAGGCCTTGTGGGGATGGCCCTATTGAGAAATTCTTCCACTTGGCTAACTAGGTAGCCCTACTGGACAGCTTCCTATTACCCAGCAAGACCTGTTGAACTTGTTCCGAACAAGTTTGCTCCTCCAGGTTCAGCCATGGAGCTTCCCTGCAATCAGGTGAGGGACCAGACATTTGGGTGGAATAAACGGCCATGGTCTTGTGAGATCAGGTCCAGGTGGAGTGGGAGCGGTAGTGGGGGTGCTACTGATAAGTCTAGCAGCATGGCGAACCAGCATTGGCACTGCCATGCCAGGACTATAAGATTAAGTCTCACCTTGTCCTGCTTGATTTTTAGAAGGACCTTCTGTACCAGAACTGGAGGAAATGCATAGAATTATCCACGGAAGCAGGAAGGCATCTGAAAGGGAGCCTGGGCTGTGCCCACTCAGCAAGCAAAACTGATGGCTTTTCCTGTTCTGCCTGGTTGCAAACATCTTCCTGAGGAGATCCCCACCTTTGGAAGATGAATCTGGTGACCTCTGGGTGAAGGGACAACTCATGGTGAGAGAAGGATTTGCTAACGAGATCTGCCAGGGCATTCCAGGCTCCTGGAAGATGGGAGCCTCAAGGTGGATGGAGTGCTTCATGCAAAAGTTCCATAGATGGATGGCCTCACGATGAAGGAGCATGCTCCTCCCTGGGCAGAGAAGCGCGCTCCTCCCTGCTTGTTGATGTAGACCATGGCCGCGGTGTTGTCCATCAGCATTTGCACTACTTTGCCTGTGATCTGGGAAAGAAACACTTGGCAAGCTAAGCAAACCGCTCTGAACGCTCTGATGTTTATATGCAGGGAGAGCTCTTCCTGGGTCTGCAGGCCCTGAGTCCTGAGGCAATCGAGACGGGCTCCCCAACCTAGGCCTGAAGCATCTGATACTAGGGACACTGATGGCTGGGGGGGCGACATAGGGGGCACCCGCAATTGCCAAATGGGAGCCCTTCCACCAGTCGAGGGAGTTGAAGAACAGGGCTGGAACAATGAGAACCAAGTCCAAGTGGTGTCTGTTTGGTGAGTACAGTGAAGCTAACCACCCCTGCAGGGGCCTGAGGCACAGCCTTGCATGCCATACCATGTAAATGCCTGCGGCCATGTGCCCCAGGAGCTTGAGGCAAACCGGGCTGTAGTGATTGGATGGGCCATGACCTTGGATAGCAGGTCCAACATTGTCTGGAATCAAGTCTCTGGAAGGAAGGCTCTAGCCCGGTCGAGTTGAACACTGCCCCAATAAACTTGATTCTCTGTACTGGAATGAGAGTTGACTTTTGTCTGTTTATCAATAGGCCCAGTGCTCAGAAGGTGGCCTGGACCAGGCTGACACTGCTCTTTACTTGGATCTCTGAGCAACCCTTGATCAGCCAGTCATCGAGGTTCAGGTAGACTTGAATGCCTCACCTTCTGAGGAAGGCTACTACCACCACCATGCATTTTGTAAAAACGCAGGGGGCTATGGACAAAAGGGAGAGTGATGAATTGGTCTAGCAGCTACTCGTCGGGCCGGCTGTGGAACGCCCTGGAGTGGTGCTGGTGTGGCGCTCTATATACGACCCTGCCGGCCCGACCCCCCCCTTCAGTTCCTTTTTGCCGGCTACTATGACAGAGGGGAAGATGTGTGTGTGTGGGAAAATGGAATAGATATGAGCAACACATCTTGAAGAACAACGGTTACAAAAAGGTGAGTAACCGTTTTTTCTTCGAGTGCTTGCTCATATCAATTCCAGTTAGGTGACTTCTAAGCCTTATCTCGGAGGTGGGGTCGGAGTCAAGGTATTTCTGACTGAAGTACCGCTTTGCCGAAGGCCGCATTGTCCCTAGATTTGTGGACGATGGCATAGTGCGACATGAAAGTATGCACTGAAGACCACATCGCAGCCCGAAGATCTCCTGGAGAGGTACATGGGCTAGGAAGGCTGTCGATGAGGCCTGCGCCTTCGTGGAGTGAGCTGTGATGGCAGACGGAGGAACCTTTGCCAAGTCATAACAAGCGTGGATATATGTCGTGATCCAGGAGAAGATCCGCTGGGAAGAGATGGGCAAACCATTCATCCGCTGTGCTATAGCAACGAACAACTGAGTTGTCTTGTGGAATAGCTTTGTGCGATCGATATAGAAGGCAAGTGTCCTCCTGACATCCAGCAAGTGCAGCTGTTGTTTGTGAGGGCTGTTGTGCGGCTTTGGATAGAAGACTGGCAGGAAGATGTCCTGGCTAATATGGAAGCGAGACACCACCTTGGGAAGGAAAACTGGATGAGGTCTAAGTTGTACCTTGTCCTTATGAAAGATAGTGTACGGAGGCTCACAGGTGAGGGCCTGTAGTTCAGACACGTGTCATGCTGATGTGATAACCACCAGAAAAGCAACCTTCCAAAAGAGGTAGAGGAGTGAACAAGAAGCTAACGGCTCGAAGGGAGGGCCCATGAGGTTGAAGAGGACTAGGTTAAGGTCCCAGCTCGGGATGGGGGGCTTCATCGGAGGATGTATCTTTTCCAGTCCTTTCAGGAAAAGTCTGCAGTCTGGAATTCTGGGCTAGCAGCCTGTGACACTGCATCGCCGTGGTGGTGGGGAAGCTGCAAAGGTGCTGATTATCTGCGAGAGGGACAGGTGACGTGTCTCTGGCAGGAATGCTCTTGCTTGAGTTGCATCCAGAACAGCTCCGATGAATTCTATCCTTTGAGTTGGGGTGAGCACTGATTTGTTGATGCTGAGAATGATACCTAATCGTTCAAACGTATCTGACTATCTGCACCTGCCATTCTACCTGCTGACAGGAGAGGCCCCAAAGGAGCCAGTTGTCCAGGTAAGGGTAGACATGCACGTGGTGGCAGCGGAGAAAAGCTGCTACAACCGCCATGCACTTGGTGAAGATGCGAGGTGCTGTGCACAGCCCGAATGGGAGGGCCGTGAACTGATAATGCATCTTGTTCACCACGAAACTGAGGAATCATCTGTGAGCCGGGGTGATAGATATGTGAAAATAAACGTTCTTCATATCGAGGGCGGCGTACCAGTCTCCCAGGTCTAGGGAAGTGATGATTTTGCTCAGGGAGACCATGCGGAACTTCAAGCTGGCTATGAGCTTGAGCTCCCGCAGGTCCAGGATGGGCCTGAGGCCCCCGCTTCGCTTTGGGGACGAGAAAGTAACAGGAGTAGAAACCCTTGCCTTTGAGCTCCTGAGGGACCTCCTCCACTGCTCTTAGAGTGAGGAGAGCCTGGACCACCTGGACGAGAAGTTGCTCATAAGAGGGGTCCCTGAAGAGGGACGGGCAAGGGGGATGGGAGGGTGGGAAGGAGCAGAATTGGATAGACTATCCCGTCTCTACCGTGCGGAGCACCCACTGGTCCGACGTAATAAGGGACCATGCACGGTAGAAGTGGGATAGACGGTTCAGAAAAGAAGGGTGAATAACCGGGTTGTGGACTGGTAATCCATCCTCGTGTGCACCTTCAAAAGGGGCACTTAGGGCCCAAAGGGGGGTTTGGATTTCCCCTGGCCCTGCCCAGAGGGAGGACTCGACGGCTTGCATCTACTTCTCCTACGAGAGAAGTCCTGTCTGGGCCTTGAGGGGGCGGGGGGGAAAAGGACCGCTGCTGGGTGATCTGCGGTTTAAAGGGCTTCCTTTGGGTCACCGGAGTGTGTATGCGGAGGAACTTTATTGTGTTCTGGGAGTCCTTTAGGCTATGCAGTCTGTAATTCGTTTGTTCAGCAAATAGGCCTTGGCCATAAAAGGGAAGATCCTGTAAGGTCTGCTGAACCTCCAGGGGAAGACCAGAGGATTGGAGCCAGGCATTGCGCCTCATCACAATCCCAGATGCCAGAGTATGTGCCACCGAGTCCGTGGCATCAAGGGAGCCTTGGAGGGAAGTCCGGGTGACAGCTTTGCCCTCTTCGGCAATGGCCCCCCAACTCTGCTCGTGACTCAGAGGGGAGGAGCTCTTTAAATTTTAAGATCGAGGACTGTGAGTTATAGTTGTATCTACTCGGTACTGTGAGTTGATTAGCGATCCTGAGAGAGAGAGGCCCCCTGTGGAATAAATTTTCCTTCCAAACAAATCAAGCCATTCTGTGGCTCCTGATTTGGGTGTGGGGGCCTGCTGACCTTGTCTCTTTTTCATTCACTGCCTCCACCACAAGAGAGCATGGGGGAGGGTGGGTGAAGAGATACTCATATCCCTTAGTAGGAACAAAGTATTTACGTTCAGCCCCCTTGGCCGTAGGGGAGAATGGAGGCAGGTTAATGCCAAATAGTTTTGGCGTTAGACTGAATAATTTTTATAATGGGTAAGGCCACCCTAGAGGGCCCCTCTGGTGCCAGGATGTCCACCATAGGGTCCTCCTCTTCGACCACTTCCTCCATCTGGAGGTTCATATTCAGGGCCACTTGTCGGAGGAGTTCCTGCATGGCCCTGTAGTCCATGGGTGGTGGCCCAGACGTAGAAGTGCCTGCCACCGCTGGGTGGGGTGGGGCTGGGTCTAAGTTTTGTGGAGGGTCCTGGGGTGGGCGGCTGAGGGTTGCCTCGGGGAGGCAAGATCCCAAATGGGAAGGTGGAGGGATGCCAAGAGGGGCACCCTGGTCCTGATGGTACAGCCAAGGGGTCCAAAATCGCCACTGGGGTGGCCATTGGGGCCCCGAAGCTTCCTGCTTTAGACTCCCCGGCCCTGATCTGGGTGCCTCAGATGCTCCCAATGCCCTGCCTGATCAGAGGGAGGGCGATCTCGAGCGGGACAGCCAAGGGGGAGCGGTGTGAGACTGCACCAGAGAGGCATCCTCCTCCAACGGATGCTGTGAAGCGTAACAGGGACTCAATGTCCATCGGTGCTGCAGTGCAGGGTGGTGCCGCTGCGGGGAGCGATGGTGGGATGTGGAGCGGTGCCGCAAAGTAGAGCTTCACCACGATGTGGAGCAGTGCCGAAGCGGGGACCAGTGCCATGAGCGAGAGTGGTGCCTTGAGAGGGAACGGTGCTGCGAAGTGGAACGGTGCTGCTGTATAGAGTGGTGCCAGTCCGTCGAGCGACGCCTGGAAGGTGAGCGGCGTGCAGGCTGAGGCCGGTGCTGCGAATGGTGCTGCAAGGTCACAGAGCAGGACCTGGACCTCAAGCGGGACCACGACCTATCTGCCGACGACCACCTCGAGCGGGAGCGACTCCCAGGATCAGGGCTGCAGAATCAATGCCATGAGTTGGATCGATGCCGCAAGTCAGACCAGCGTGGGGCATAGGAGCGGCACGGGGACTCAGAGCGGCACGGGGATCCGGGTTGGGGGGCAGATGGGCCGAACATGGCAGGCTTGCCTCTGGATGGTGCCGTGTCTTGAGGGAGTGGAGGCTTATCCCTCGTAGTTGGAGACTTGGGCATAGTCATCTCAATGAGCCCCCTAGTGGCTTTGAAGGTGTCTGGGGTGGAAGGCATCATAACTTCCCCCATATGCAGCCGCAGTGAGTCCAGGAGAGCGGGGATTCCTAGGGAGACAGGGGTCCACAACGATTGTGCCCGGCCCAAGGGTCTGTCAGCCATAGGCTCTTTCCGTGCACCGTCCCCTTCCGGGGGTGCAGTGTCTGTAGCGGGCCACTGGGGGAACTTCCCCTTGGCCTGTTTCTTACGGGCAGCTGGTGAATGAGAGCGGTGCCGGGGAGAGCACATCTGTGGCCTGGGGTGGCTCCTGGGTTGGCGTGCAGAGTCCTTTCTCGACACCGCAAAAGGCACTGAAGGAGGAGCGCTCCGCACCAAGGTGCTCGGGGGCCAGGTCCTGCTGCGGACGGAAGGCTGACTCCATAAGGGGTTGCTTTAGGCAAATGTCCCTCTCTTTCCTGGTGCGAGGCTTGAAAGCCTTGAAGATCTTGCACTTGTCCGATTGATGGGCTTCTCCCAGACACTGGAGGCAGGAGTCATGGGGGTCACCCGTGGGCATAGGCTTACCGCAGGAACTAAAGGGTTTGAAGCCCTGGGATGCCATGCCCCAAGGCCCTGCAGGGCACGTGGTGGAGGGGAAGCCCCCCCAACCGCTAAAGACTACAATTAACGACTAAGTAAGAACTATTAACTAACAATGGGTAACTATATACAGAAATTAGCAGAAGAGCTAGGGATTAGTGGGACACTTGCAAGCAAGAGACCACTGTTCCATCAACGGTCACTGGTGGTAAGAAGGAACTGAAGGTGGGGGCACGGGGGAGGTCGGGCCAGCAGGGTCGTATATAGAGCACCATACCAGTGCCACTCCAGGGGCTCCACAGCCAGCCCGACGGGTAACTGCTAGGAAAAAGTTTCCAACAGCCGTGTACAAGGCGTGCACACACCAACTGGAATTGATATGCGCACGCACTCGAAGAAGAAAAAACGGTTACTCACCTTTTTGTAACTGTTGTTCTCCGAGATGTGTTGCTCATATCTATTTCATTCCCCCCACCTTCCCCTCTCAGAGTAGCTGGCAAGAAGGAACTGAAGCTCTAAGAGGGCAGAGAATTCCTGCCTTGAGTCCTGAGGCATGGAGTCTTTACATTTGGACGAGGAGTCTCACAAGTTGTAGTCTCACAAGGGCTTGCTGGTTAGCAATATGTAGCTGTAGCCCACCTGCCAAATAAATGTTTCTCCCAAATAGATCAAGTTTCTTTGTGTCCTTCTGCTTGGGGATAGCAACTTGCTTGACCCTGTCTATCCCTCTCATTGGCTGCCAATACAACTAGGGACCCAGGAGGGAGGTGGGAGTATAGGTATTTGAGCCCTTTGACTGGCACGTTGTATTTCTTCTCTGCCCTCTTCGAAGTGGGAGGGAGAGAAGACGGGGCCTGCCACAGGGCTCTGCCCTCACCCATTACCACCTTGTTAATGGGCAGGGCCCCCTTAGATGGTGCAGCTGCAGCCAAAATGTCAATGAAGCTGTGGGACGATTCCTTGAGCTCCTCAATCTCTAGCCCCAGGGTAGCTGCTATCCTCTTTAGAAGCTCCTGATGGGCTTGAAAGTCATCTTGAGGCAGCAAGCTGCTCGGTCCCGAGACAGCCTCGCCTGGGGAAGAGGCCTGTATGGCTGCATTTCTACCACCTCAGTCCAGAGGTTGTATAGGTACTCCGGTGGGCCCAAGCAGGCCTTTTGAAGGCGAGTCCAAGGGTGCTTTACCAGTTCCCACTTCGGATCCTGCCTCCTTTGTTTTCAGACCAACTTTTTCAGCCTCAATTACCTCCATGGGGCCCACGTCTTGTGTATCGGTACTGGATTCAGTACCTGAGTCAGGGTCCGGTGCCAAGCGAAGCAGTGCAGGGGCCCTCCTCTCGGAAACAACAGAGTATGACTGGTGAGAAGATGGACCTGGTACCAAGGGAAACCCCCATGGGTTCCAGAATAGCCATTGCATAGGGCCTCTGCCACTGTCCACCTGGTACCAGTGGGGGGAGGAGGGGACCCGCCCTGGGATCCAGCAGGATGAAGGACAGGTACTAGCAGAGGCTCTTGGGATGGATGTAGGGCTCCACCTTAGACTCAGACGAGTCCTCCTCCCGAGGTGACGATGGGAGAGTGGTACCCCTCACTTCTGCAGATTGGTACCAAGGGTCTGGGGACGACCTCGTAGAAGCAAGCAGGGTCGGCTTGCCCCTCGAAGGTTCTGGTGCCGGGAAGGAGCTCAGAGTACCATACCTATGGTTGTCCCATTGAAGTCAGCGGTCCCCAGGAGCAATAAGCAAGTCTCTGGCTGCTGCCTCCAGGACTGAAGGCACCATCATTCCATTGGCGCCACGATGACTTCCTAGTGTTGGCAGGATGTCCCACACAGGACTCAATGTGCTGGTTGGAGTTGATGGTGTCGACATGGGACCTGGGGTGGAGGAGTGGATGAACATGGTTTGCATTCCACTGCCTTCCCCTTGCTTACCTTTCTTCAGCACCAGCGAGCGCCCTCAGAGCATTGCTTTTCATATTTTTTCCTCAGCACCAGAAATGGAGAACGGTGCTGAGATATGCGTGGTGCTGGGGGAGCGCTTCACACCGAGGCTGAAGTGTTCGGTGCCGAAGCTGAGCAACTTGACTCTTACGTCAGTGTAAGAGTGGCTTCCATTAGGAAACCCATCAGTCTAGCTTCTTTCTTCATACAAGGCTTAAACTCCCAACAAATCTGACAGTGCTCTTGTACGTGAGCCTCTCCCAAACACTTCAGACAGCTGCAATGTGGGTCGCTCACAGGCATAGGCTTGCCACAGGAGGCACAAGGTGTCACGGAGTCGCAGTCTTGGTCTGGATGAAGCTCAGCCAGGACTCTGGTGCAGTGTCTCCCCCCTCAGGGTTACTCTTTCACCAGGGCAAGAAGACTGCTTGGCTTCAACACTGCCTGGTCTGACCCCAGAGCATTCAGCACCCCTGATCATCCTGTGAGCTTCCCGTAGCAAGACCACCTGGATGGGGCATTGCGGAAGCCTTACACACCCCCAAAGGGCCACGCATTCCCACTTTGCAGTCAGCAGTGACTCTCAGCCAGTGTTGTAAAACAGAAGGGTTTATTGGTTGGTGGGAACACTGTGTAGAACAGAGCTTGTTAGCACAGAAATCAGGAACATTCAGTAAAGTCCATCCTGGGGGGACCCAGAGCCCCAAGGCCCTGGCTCTCCCCACTTCCCCACGGCCAGCAGACTGTTAAGCTTCCAGCAACCCAGCTTCAGACATACCCGTTGCCCCTCCTCTATTCTTTGTGCTGTTTTCTGGGCAAAAGGGTCAGCTGGTCTCCAGCCCTTCCTCTTGCTTCATCTTGTCCCAGCCAGGCTCAGAGGTCCCTGAGAGGTCCCTGACCATCTGTTGCCAGGTTACGGAATACTTTGGCCATTAACTATGTAGAGCCAGCCACACCTGCCCACTAGGTCTCAGCAAAAAATCACGCAACCTTGTCCCACCACCTAGGTATTTGTGTAACATACAGGGGAAACTGAGGCACACAATATTCATGCAAAACATCAAGAAGAAACCTCCCACTTCATCACACAAGGTTTGAAGC
Organism: Trachemys scripta elegans; assembly: GCF_013100865.1. Taxonomy (NCBI): domain Eukaryota; kingdom Metazoa; phylum Chordata; order Testudines; family Emydidae; genus Trachemys; species Trachemys scripta. Next base: position 51,424,623 of record NC_048304.1, on the reverse strand, counting down.
CAGGGGACTGAGGCATGCCCAGGGCAAAGGGAGCCTCTCAGTGATAAAGGAGGGGTTCTAATTAGCTAAACTGGTATTATTTACAATATTTACACAACTATGGTAAGACTAATAAACTAGGGTACAGAGAAGAAATCACTGAAAAATGCCTTGCCAAAGCAAGAGGAGTCATTCCAGCAACTGTCATGGGCGGTAAGAAGAAACTGAGAGGGTGTAGAGCTGGTGGCACCCCTTACACTGGCACACATGCACGCAGCACCAGAGGGCACAAGAGCCAGCCTGATGGATACCACTGAGGGAAAAATCTCTGGCAACGGTACACACGACATGCGCACACATCTAACGTGGAATGACACGAGCAAGCACTTGAAGAATTAGCTGCGTTCACAATTTAAGGACAGCCTGGGTAGATATGACAATAGAGTTCATGAGGTTCTTTGAGTAGCACAGGCCTGGAATCTTCAGGCTCAGACACTGAACAAGAGTCAGTTTGTGAGAAGGGGGTCTTCATTTACAACTGCTACTGCTCTACAAACTGCATCTACACAGAAACATTCCTTGTCTGGCTAATGCACAAGTGGTTCAGTATGTTCACACTAGCCTTGGTGAGCCAGCTGAAGAAGCTGTCTAGACATCTCCAACTCAGCACAGACTGCCGCCAGGGCCAGAAAGGTGGCTTCTGGCCACGCAGTTGCACAAACAGATGGCTACCTCCTCAGAGGCAAGCTTTCTACGTAAGGAAAAGCTGGTTGCTGGAAGTAACTCGTAGTCAAGGGCCACCATGCATGCAGCACTCAGTCAGGAGAATAGCTTCCGGCCACAACAAGTGAAGGAAGTTGTTGAGCTAGCCACATCAGCAGGAAGCAATGCATGGTGGAACAGTGGTGGGAGGACGATTTGAGTCGTCGGTGCTATTTTTCCATCCATGGTGGCACTTAAGTGGTTATTAGGCCTGCTGAAACCCTCCTCTAGTCCAGTTATTGGACACTCTGGGGGCCGGTTAGTGGACACAGGGCTTCAAAACCTTCTAGGGGTTTTCGCTGTTTATTAGAATGCCAGCTCTCTCTAGCAAGAGTTATTCTGCTATTACTGAACAAGAGCCTCAAGACACAAAGGCTATGACTAACCTTTGGAAATTTACCAAAAACTTGAAGTCGTTTGGAGCTGCAACATAGACTAGGCTCCAGCACCTGGAACTGATCTTATAATCAGTGTAGTTAGACATCTTCAAAGCAGGTATAACAGCAGTCGTCGATACCAGAGCCTCATCTACACTGCGGTTCCAGCAGTTTGCAGCAGAATAAAAATTCAAATCAATTTGAAAACCTAAAAGTTTCTTCACTGTAGACAAAGCCAAAGCAGTTTAGTAGATTTGATCACTGAGAGACTCAAACAAGTAGAGAAGCAAAGAGGGAAAATCATTTGTAAAGAGCCACACATTCATCTACTATGATCATCGGTCACTACCCACTATGTACAGGAAGAATTGTGCAAGCCGCTCCTCGATATGAGGACAGCCTTGTGTTGAGGACTCGGATATGTGCGACACTCTGCTGGAGGGCTTTGGTTGGACAGTTGTCCTTTCCTTTTCTTGCGCAAAGCATGCCAGGGAGAAGGCTTCTAAAGTTTATATAGGCACAACCAGCAGTTGGATTCTGGTTAGCCAAAAGGGACTAAATTTAAAGAATGCAACAAATTTTACAGCACTTTAACCAGTAGGAGTCTGAAGTTTTACTCCTGCTTCTCCACTGGAATCTTACAAAAAATAAGCAGTAATACCAGGGGAGAGGTATGTGCTGCCCAGAATGTGTTATAACTCATCTCTGAAGGTCTGTTTATTTGGAGTTCTCCCTAGTCCTAGGTGTGTGTTCCCAGGGTGGGACTGGAGGGAACTCTCAGCTTGCATTCCAGGAGCTCTAGAGTGCTCCACCAGCAACAGGTAGCTTTCATCTGCTCCGGTCAAGGGATTTTACCAATCCTTAGTGCCACTATTCTGATCCTTTTTTGAACACAGGTAGAAAATCTCCCGTAGTCTGCCCTGTATCATATTGCTTCACTTCTGGAAGATTTTGTTGGGGAAACAGAGGTAAAACTAAGCGTTTGGGACTGAGCGCCGAGATACTGCCGCCAGGTATTTTCACTTGTTCTCTGAGCACCTAAGAGTAAAGTTTGTTCTGTATTCTTCACCAATACTGAACTTTCTATTATGTCTCCTTAAACAAAGAACACCTGCTACAAGCCACCTTCTTTGCCCAGTCAAATCCTTCCTAAAACTTCCGCTCAAAAGCATTAAGATTTTTTTGAAGTGGCAGATCATCCAGACATGAGCATGTCCACTGCAGTCCCCTTGTCCATGTGTGGGTGTGATAGACGGAATTAGTCTGTCAACAGCTATTACTGATGTAGAGTAGAATTAACATCAAGTATAAAAATACTGGAGCCTTATATTTAAAACTCGGATGCATGGCATACAGTGAACTGCGTTTAAGACCCTGGCTGAAGGTGTTCAACATTTGCTATGAGGTTACTTAGCATCCCAAATAGGCTTCTACAAACAGTTACCGGGGGAGGGGGGGGGAGGAGAAGAGAGAAGAGAAGAAAATGGAGGATGATGGTTCACCTGAGTGCAAACAGCTTCAAAGGGATATTCAGGCCTTGTCTACACTTGGCTCGCTCTAAATTCCCCTCTGCAATAGTACTGGGGCAGTTTACAGAAGTGGAAGCAACTGCAGGAATGCTAGTGTAGACAAGGCAACCGGAGTAGACGGCATTTCAATCACAAGTGTGTCTAGGCTTCTCTGAACGGGCTGGATGAGAATGCGATAAACATGGCATTGCCATGTCAGCACTAGAGCTCCCATTGCTGGAGCTCCCACGCAGCATAGAGGGAACTTAGCTCCCAAGCCTGTTCACACAGACCAACAGGACAGGACTTAAAACCATATAGTGGCCATGTATTAAGAATGCAGAGATACCAGGTGAGGTGAACAGGCACATCACAACCCCGAGAAGTCTCTCAGGGCTTTCAGTGTGGATGACAAGCAAGCCAGGAAGGCAGAGGCTATCTTGCAGACAGGCCTCCCAGTCAAAGGGACAGAGAAGATAGTGCTTCTCCATCATAACCGCAGCCTGTACCCTGTCTCAATTAATGGGCTGGGCCACAGTTTAAGAGATGAGCTGGAGATGGCATGGGCCTAGCTCTACTTACAGTTGAATCGTTTCAGCAGCCATTAAGTTGCCGCTGCTGGAACCTATTCAAACAGTGGATATGTTTCCTCATGTAGGTGCAGATTAGATTGCCCCAGGCAAGGTTAGACACCATAGTGATTGAAATGCTGGCAGCTGCTATTGCTCTGTCACCACTAGAGCTCTTCTTATAGACTCAGATTTTAAGGTCAGAAGGGCACATAGCAATCATCTAATCTGACCTTCTGCCCACTGCAGGCCACAGATCTCACCCACCCACTCTTGTAATAGACCCCTAACCTCTGGCTGCCTTGAAAAGCCATATGTGCTGGGGGGTGCACAAGCACCCTTGTGCAAGGTGATATCAGCTGACCAAATATAAGGAAGTTCACCCCTTTCTGGTCCTTCTCCCTAACCACAGTAGTTCTGAGGCAGACAGGAAGAAGGATGGAGAGAGCTGGAGTGCAGAGAGGAACTTTACAAGAATAGTACATAGGAGTCACAGAGTTGAAGACTAGAAGGGACCATTGGCTCATTGACTGACTTCCTGTGGGATGTCACCAACTACCCCTACATTGAGCCAGTAACTGTGGGCTACAGTATCTCTGCCAGACAGGCATACAGTCTGGATCTGAAGTCATCAAGAGATTCAGAATCCATCACTTCCCTTGGTAGTTTGTTCCAATGGTCAATCACCCTCTCCATTAAAGTGTAACCAGTGCTGTCTGAGAGCCGTTATAGATCAGAAGGGACATGGTGATCATTTAGTCTGATGTCTAGTATAACAGGCCAAAGAACTGCCCTGAATTGAACTAGAGACGATCTTTCAGAAAAACATCCACTCTTGCTGTAACAATGGCCAGTGATGGAGAATTCACCACACCCCTTGGTAAATTGTTCCAGTGCTTAATTATCCTCACCGTAAAAAAGTGCCCCATTTGCAGTCTAAGTTTGTCCAGCTTCAACCTCCAGCCACTGGATTTTGTTATACCTTTGTCTGCTAGTCTGAAGAACCCTCTCCAATGTATCAACATCCTTCTTGTAGACACCAGAACTGGACCCAGGATTCCAGCAGCAGTATCAGCAGCGCCAAATAACATAACCTCCCTATTCGATATTTTCCTGTTTATGGATCTAATAACTGCATTAGCCCTTTTGGCCAAAGCATTGTACTGGGAGCTCCTGTTCAGCTGATTATCCACAATGTCCCCCATGTCTTTTTCAGAGGACTATCTTCCCAGGATAGAGCCTTCCATCCTGTAAGTGTCTTACATTCTTTGTTCCTAGATGTATACATTTACATTTAACCATATTAAACTGCATACTGATTGCTTGTGTCCAGTTTACCAAGTGATCCAGATCACTCTGTATCAGTGACCTGTCCTCTTCATTATTTACCACTTCCCCAATCCATGTTATTTGCAAATTTCATCAGTGGTGATTGTATTCTTCCAGGTCATTGATAAAATTATTAATTAGCATAAAGCTAAGAACAGATCCCAATCTCTTCAAAGTCCTCCCAGCTCAGAGAGTATGGGGGGGGGGGTACTTTTCTTCTGTTAATGCCCTTCTTGTGGGGAGATGTGCTTCCTCCTTCTACCCAGACAGACCTCTAAGTGGGTTTGCAGTGCCAAGACAAACCTGGCATCATAGAACAGGTTGAAGTCTGTGTGAAGGACGATGGTGCCAGGTGAGGGAAGAGGTGCTAAGGTGGGTGCTTCCTGCATCCCCACCAAGGTTACTGAAGCCTCATCAGTGCTGGGTAAAGAATTCACTCCCAGTATAGGGCAGAGGAGAGTCCGGTCTCCAGGCTGTGATAGAAGATGGCACTAAAGCCAGAGTGGCACAGTGCATCTTGGTCCTCTGGTGCAGGACTTATGACATGGAGGCTGGTCTTGGTACCATTGACAGACCCAGTATCAGACTGATGAGCCTGGCGTCTCAAAGCTCTCTGCTGTACACTGGGTTACCAAGTGGGTCTGGCCCAGGCATAGAAGGTACTGAATGTAAGCATCTGTCTTTATGACTGCTGGCAGGAAGTGCAGTTCCTGAAACCTTACAGGCTCCCGACCAGCTATGGTCTCACTAAGTGGCCCAAGGGAAGGGCTATCTATACTAAGCTATCCTGTAGTACTCTGAACTAACCATTTACAAGAAAATCTTAAGCAAGACTAAGGAAAGGTCTAGTCTGAGGACATGATGGTGTATTCTGTTCACAATCTACGAGGGCGGAGAAAGAAGTATGGTTGGGGGTGCCCTTCCTGATACAGAATAGGTCGATATCACTCACATCATAAGAAATCTTATGCACTCTGCCCCAAATGGACCTGGCTCTTCTTGGCAGTTCTACAGCTCCAGGCTGGGGCACCATATCCCACAAATGGAACATGCCCAGAGACCCCCTGGAAAATGAACAAGCTTTCATATAGAAATTCATCCTCTCCCCTCAGATCTACAGATAGCCAAGAGATTTCACCAGTTCTCAGAAGTACACCTCACCTTAGTCATACAGGCCTTCATCAATCTTTAGGGCTTGACTACCTCTACCCAGGGCTTTCTAGAAGCTCCAGCTAGTGCAGAAGAGTCACTTTTCTTGTGAGTAGGAAGGGCTGGGAGCATCTTCACATCTGTATTAGCCATGACAACCCTGAAAGGGCCTCCTTGCTCACTCCACAAACTGAAGTCACAGCCCCATGAAGAAAACCTGCTGGTAAGAAAGCCGAGCTCTGAGAAGCCAAAGGGCTCAAAGAAGACCGTCCATCAGTTCTAAGGACCACATTACTAGCCCTGGAACTGGAGGCTTTTTAACTGAGGGAAGGGACTTCAAATGCAGCAAGTCCCTCATTAAACCAGACAATTAAGGCAGCCTAAAGAATCTGCCTTACCTTCACAAGTTCATGGCAAGACGAAATAGCAGCCACATGCCTGCTATTCGACACCTCACCACCCCTGGAAGGCAATCACCCTTTTACAGATATCAGTGAGAGACTTCATTGTGTCCACATCTCTTTGGTGTGCAAGGAGCACTGGTTTTGTTTTTTTAAACACTAACTTCCTGACAGATAGCTCTCTTTCACAACTGAACAGGCGAAGTTCTGGAATAGATGTGCCCCAGCGAATGCCGTTCTCACCCACTCCCATTAGGACACCTTCATTTTCCAGATGTGCTCATGTTTCCTGTAAGGGAACTATTCGGAGTACAAAGATTCCCTCTGCCAGGGCGGCTGTTTCACAGGAAGGTCACTACAAAACATTGAGTGTCCCCAGAAAGGCTCCCTTCAGCAGCTCACACTGCCAACTTGAAAAGGGTTTGTTCAGTCGCATTGTTCTGACTGGAACAAGCTGCATGCCTGCGTGGAGTTCAAATCCCTGCCCACTGCCCACACCCTGATTCTTCTCACTCACAAAGAAACAGCACAGGAAAAGCCCTGAACAGCTTTCAGAAAGGGAAGTTTGTCTCTTCTCTAGTCATGGCCTTTTAATAAGCCAAAGGCCAGAGGTGAGCAGAACTACCCCACAATGCTTGTGCCAAGTGCTGTGATCTCACAGCTAACCCCCGCCCCCCCACTCACTACAAGCTCAGCAGATATGCAGCAGGCTGATGTGTGAGCTGGCAGTAGGGTTAGCTAAGCCTAAACCAGTGACCTCCAGCCAGCCTGTGTACTAACACGTTCTACTCCCCATGGGCCACCCTCATCCTCCCAAACACTGGAGGAAGGAATCCAGAACAGTGGTGCTGAGACAAAACAAGGAACTTCCAGGCCTGCCCAAGAAGCTTGTTATAATTAGACTGAGTCATACTTTCCAGCTCTTCAAATCCACAGCTCGTTACTGAGAGTTCACTGAAAATACCCAATTCCCTCACCCTGGCTCACTACAGAAAAACAGACAATGAACCACTATCAACAAATCTTATCTCAGGATCCCAGCATTAGAGTTAAGCAGATCCCTTCCCAAGAGCTCCTGTGACCGGATCCAACCAGAGACTGCTGTTGAGCCCAAGATATACAGGAGTAAACAGCCACAGGTGCTCTTGAAGCTACTGCAGCACTGCTCTTTACATCTGAATCAGGGAGAATTATTCCCCTGGTCCCAGGTGTTCCTAAGGGCTGGTCCCCACTTAGTCCGGACTTACCGCGGTCCAGACGCAGCCGGAAGTCTCCCCCCGTCGATGCCGCGTACTCCTCTCGGCGAGCTGGAGTACCGGCGCCGACTGTGAGCACTTCCGGGATCGATCCGGGATCGATTTATCACGTCTTAACCAGACGCGATAAATCGATCACAGAACATCAATGGCGTGCCGCCGGACCAGCCGGTAAGTGAAGACTAGGCCTAACTCTAAAGCCACCACAACTTAGCACAACACCTGCCCACGGCTCCAACTGGCAATGCTTTTTGTCTGTACCAAACCTCCTCCAAGAAATGCTGGTGATGGGTCACATTCAGTTAGCAATCCCTGCACTAAGCTCCTTAGAGGGAGAATAGAATGATTTCAGACCTTTCTTTCAAGGAATTCAGCAGAACTCACACCCACCACCAAGTCTAAATGCTTCAGAAGTCTGCCTCTCTCAGTGAAACTGTTACATTACCAGGGACAGGCAGGGGACCTGTGCACACACCACACTTATAGCAGATAATAAATCTAGTATGGTTTCTGCAAATCAGTCCCTATAGATCCTAGAGAATGAACTCTCTAATATCCAATAAGAATAAACCCGTTAAAAAAAAAAAGTCTTTTCACCAGATGGCAAACAGAGTGCTCATTGGGCTTGGGTCAAAAGCAGCCTCCTGTTTAAGGAGCAAAGCTGCTTTGCACAGATTTATATCCAAATGTTCCAACAGTCACAGAAACACTGTTTAACAGAATCAAGTAAATTAACCCACGAAATTAAAAGGAGTCAGTGTCATCCTGAGTGACTCACTGGCATGGAGCTGTGAGTGGCTGTCTCACTGTGCACCAACAGCACCCTTCTCAGAGTGCTGCTGACCCTATGCTCTTTGGAAAGGACCCTATACCAGGAGCTACAGACTGAGCAACGGAAGATAGAAAAACGGATCCATACTTGAGGTCATTTCCTTTCTACTAGTAGGACAATCTATAGAATCAGAATCTTATGCTAGGTCTGCAGTCTCACTGCCATGCCAGAGACAGTCCCACACTTGGCACACCCCCTTCCCAGAGCCTGCCAGCAAAGACTACCTTGATCAATATTCAGATTATAGTACTAAAGAGATGCAACATTTCTGTTGATAGCAACAAACTGTAGTACACAAACTTGTCTGCTACAGGACCTACAGATTACTTCACCACCACACTGGCTATTGATTCTATTTCACCCAGCCTGTGCTGGATTTGTGCAACTTCCTACCAGAAGAACATTTTGGTTAAGCACAGAAATTCTCCTATTCTGCTGAGAGTGAAGGGCTGCCAATCTCTGCAGTGGGATTGCGAATCAGCAGCAAGTATGACACCGCGGAGATAAATAAATATTTAAGAGTTTAGTCTCAGTGCACACAACAGCCTTCTGATGCTCACATGTCCCTCTTGTAGACCTTCATGCTGGTACAGAGAGAAAGCCAGGAAGCTGCCTCGCATCTCGTTGTACAAAACATACATGTTTTCAGCCCACATTGTGGACACTGCTCTCAGCAAATGTGCTCTGGCATTGGTAGGTTGAGTTAAATCTTGGACTCTATCCATCCAGCGTGCTCTACCTGATCTATCTTGAATGAGAGGCCTTTGAAACCTTCATATATTTCCCCACAGGGGAGAGTGCAGTTAGGGTATTGCATTGTCAGAGGTGGGTGATCAGGATACCTCTTGGAGATCCTGTGGCATCAGCATCTTTCCAGTAGGTATAAAGGTTTAGGACAGAATGGGGAAACATGATCTCCCTGCAGTCTGAGGAAGAATGTGTACCTGGAGAACAATGCCAGGTTCATTAGAAGACCCAGCCTTTTCTGAGAAGAACATACAATAGTGGGGTTCAATGCACAGAGCTCCCACCTACAGGCTCTTTTGAGATGGCTACTCATTAAGAATGCCAGAGACTGAAAGAAGAGAATTTCCTTCTTCAGTGACTCAGATGCATGTTTGTGAGAACATTTAACATTCGTCTGTGATCCCAGGGCTCTGCTCCACATACTGCAGGGTAAGCTGATGAGTGAGGCTGGCTTACAGAGCCATCTGATGTCCAGCTTTCTCCTACTTACTTCTACCAAAATGTTAGTGAGAATGACCTTTTAGAGTCATTGATAACCCTCCCTGTAGGAGCTCAGGTGGTGTCACATTCTGGCTAAAGAAAGCATTTGAGGGTGGTCTCTACACTAATGCAAAAATCCCAACCAAGTCAGATTAAGCACTGGGACATCTTGAAGCCAGACTTGAGTGAATACCCTGTCTTTTGTAAGATTTCCTCTGAAAGCCCAGGCAGCTAGGATCAACTTTCCTGGATTGTGATGGAATACCAGTCCCTGAAAGAGGGCTATAGTCATGCTGACTAGGCCTGAAAGTCATAGCCCCATACATTGCCAGAGAAGGCCATCCGTAGGACTGCTGTCTTCTCCTTGATATTCTGAACTGTTCTGGACAGAAACGGGACAAGAGAAAAGGTATGTAGAAGGCACTCTGGGTACATTTTCAGGAAGTATCCTTTGGTACTGGTTTGGTCCCTCTCAGGAGAAAGGGAGGGAGTGGGGTCTTACTATTAAATCTGGAAGTAAAAGTCCATTGGCGGTTTGCCGAGATGTCCAGTTAGGTGGGGGAAAGTCTCAAAATAGAGACACCCGCCCTCAGCAGCTCTACTAGTGTTCTGTTAGTCTGCTCCAGTGCTTAGCTCTCCTTCAGCATGAAGTGCACACAGGGATGAGATACTCTCCTGCCTAGGAAAGTAAGACTTGTAAGGAAGGGGATCAGGTCCCGGCATTTAATACTTATCATGGTGGATGTGATGCTCATCATTACTAGGACACTCTTGGTGCATTCAGGGGATGCTGTGCTTTGAGACCATGTCATATATCATTCTGCTCCAGCCAGCTGCTGCTGTGCTCTCCTCCCTGTGACGTTTCCTTGATCACCCTTCTGCTGGTAATGTGCTCCCAGCCCTCTAGACGCATACCTAGAAGTCACTGATTCTTTCTAGTTCAAAAATTCCTGCAGTTCTATTGACCTACACCCATCAGCAGAGAGCGACCTCAACGACAGCACATGAGAGCAGCTTGGAGTGATGACAGGAGGAAGAGGTTAATGTGAACTTCTTCCTGTGAGTGCTGCTGGAACAATGGCTAGCCCAAAGTGTAGGAACAGTGGAAGTATTGACCACAACAAACACAGCTATGGACTATTCAAAGAACTATTATATAGGGATGTGGTAACATGCCTCATTTTGATCTATAGGAGAGAAAACCCCTTGGGAGTTAGCTACTAGGGAAGGCTTTAAATGTCTCCATCTTGAACTGTGGCTTTGAGGAGCTTGTTAGGTCCAGCTTATCATTCCTGACTTCCTGGGGACCAGGAAGAAAAAGAGTATAGGTCATTATCTTTCTGATCTGCTTTACTGCCCTAATTGGGAGACGTTTAATGACTGTTTTGGCCTGATTTTCATTAGGGCTTGAGCTCCCTCTGTACTGGCTACGAAGGGATTGGCTCTTTTGAATCCATAACTACTACATACATTGGTTTGCTGAGAGCTCCAGCTGAGCAGCACAAATTGTCTAGGGTTGCATGAGATGCAACAGCAAATAAATGCCAGAGTTCTTCCAGGTGCACCTAGTCCACAGGATTTCCTAACCTCAAGAGGGATGGATTCGGATAGGGAATCTGTCCAGGCCAAAATCGCCCCAGCAAAACAAGTGGAAACTGCTGATGCCCTTCCACTACTAAAGTTGCCTACCTATGTCTTCAGTAAGGAATCTTTTGCGAACAGGGGCTGCTAACAGGGAGTTTCGCAAGGGAGTTCTCCAGGTGAAGGAGGAGCAATACAGCACCCTTTTGGGGTAAGTGACTGTCTGTAGTGTGTGTTTGTTTGTGTTTGAGGGTTACTTGCTGTGTGCTGAGCTTGTGTTTGTCAGTCTGTTTGTTTGTTTTGGTTGTTTGAAGGACCATGTGCTGTGGCTGGCAGTTGGAAGCTGTGAGCTTCAAAGGAAGGTTTGAAAGCTAGAAGCCTCTGGTAAGTGGCTGAGCCTTAATCAGTGGGCGGGGCATTCATACAGGCCAGGGCTTTATAAAGCAGAGCACAAGCGACTAGGGAGCTTTTGCAAACAGGGGCTGCTAACAGGGAGTTTCGCAAGGGAGTTTGGAAGGGGAGCAGGAAGGGGGCGAGGGTCCCTTGCCGGTTCTATCTGTTTTCTCTTTATTCCCCTTAATACCTATAAACCAACTACATTCAAAACTTCTTACTTAAACAACCCTTTCAGCGGACAGGGGGCTGCAGACGGGAGTTTGACAGAGGGAGGCTTACGATGGTTAGGAAGACCCGCAACACCTGTGCCAGCACTGCTTCTGTCTCCTCCACATGTGCCTGTAGCCAGACAGAGCGCCTGAGCATGGATGCTTCTACCCAGATCCTGGTGTGGTTTTGCGGAGACTGTAACTTGCAATTTCCACTTACTGATATCCAGGCTGGGGGGACCATCCAATGTGAGAGGACCCTGCTGGTGGAATCTCTCAGGCAGCAGGTGGGAGAGCTACAGGAGGAGGTTGCTAGGTTGAGGAGCATCCGAATCCACGAGCAATTCCTCGACAGTGTCCATGTGGAGACAGCTGAGGTAGCTGTCCCAGTACACAGGACTGCTGATACACCACTGGTGGAGGAGGAGATGGCTCAGGGTGGACACTGGCAGCTGGTTACTTCTGGCAGCAGGCAGTGCTCCACCCCTGCTCCGAACCCTCCTGCCGTGGTAATAGGTAACCGTTATGCTCTTCTTGATACAGGAAAGAAGGAATCACTCCCTACAGTAAAGGAGGAGAAGCCTCGTACCCCTAAGGCTGGGAGGTCTGCTGCCACCACTGCGAATAGGAAACGTAGGGTAGTGGTGGTCGGAGACTCTCTGCTGAGGGGGACGGAGGGGCCCATCTGTCGCCCTGACATTTCATCTCGGGAGGTATGCTGCCTGCCGGGAGCCTGTATCCAAGACGTTACGGAGGCATTGTCGAGGATTATCCAGCCCTCTGACTACTACCCCATGCGACTCATCCATGTGGGCACAAATGATACTGCGCGGTGTGACACTGAGCGGATCAAGAGTGACTACAGGGCTCTGGGAGTACAGGTGAAGGAGTTTGGAGCGCAGGTGGTATTCTCTTCAATTCTTCCTGTCAAAGGCAGGGGCCCGGGCAGAGACAGATGCATCATAGAGGTGAATGCCTGGCTGTGAAGATGGTGTCGCCAGGAGGGCTTTGGCTTCCTAGACCACAGGATGCTATTCGAGGAAGGACTGCTAGGCAGAGATGGCGTTCACCTTTCGAGGAGAGGAAAGATCCTATTTGGACACAGACTGGCTAACCTAGCGAGGAGGGCTTTAAACTAGGTTCGACGGGGACAGGTGAGCAAAGCCCAGAGGTAAGTGGGGAACATGGAGACCGGGGAGATGTGTCGGAAACGAGAGGGAGTGTGGGCTATATTGGCAGAGAGAAAGGAGGGTCAGGACAAAACTGGGAGGAAAGATCAAACCAGTATCTTAGATGCCTATATACAAATGCGAGAAGTATGGGGAATAAGCAGGAAAAACTGGAAGTGCTAATAAATAAATACAACTATGACATTGTTGGCATCACTGAAACTTGGTAGGATAATACACATGATTGGAATGTTGGTGTGGATGGGTACAGCTTGCTCAGGAAGGATAGACAGGGGAAAAAGGGAGGAGGTGTTGCCTTATATATTAAAAATGTACACACTTGGACTGAGGTAGAGATGGACATAGGAGACGGAAGTGTTGAGAGTTAGGCTAAAAGGGGCAAAAAACAAGGGAGATGTCATGCTAGGAGTCTACTACAGGCCACCTAACCAGGTGGAAGAGGTGGATGAGGCTTTTTTTAAGCAACTAACAAAATCATCCAAAGCCCAAGATTTGGTGGTGATGGGCGACTTCAACTATCCGGATATATGTTGGGAAAATAACACAGCGGGGCACAGACTATCCAACAAATTCCTGGACTGCATTGGAGACAACTTTTTATTTCAGAAGGTTGAAAAAGCTACTAGGGGGGAAGCTGTTCTAGACTTGATTTTAACAAATAGGGAGGAACTCGTTGAGAATTTGAAAGTAGAAGGCAGCCTGGGTGAAAGTGATCATGAAATCATAGAGTTTGCAATTCTAAGGAAGGGTAGAAGGGAGAACAGCAAAATAGAGACAATGGATTTCAGGAAGGCAGATTTTGGTAAGCTCAGAGAGCTGATAGGTAAGGTCCCATGGGAATCAAGACTGAGGGGAAAAACGACTGAGGAAAGTTGGCAGTTTTTCAAAGGGACACTATTAAGGGCCCAAAAGCAAGCTATTCCGCTGGTTAGGAAAGATAGAAAATGTGGCAAAAGACCACCTTGGCTTAACCACGAGATCTTGCATGATCTAAAAAATAAAAAGGAGTCATAAAAAAATGGAAACTAGGACAGATTACAAAGGATGAATATAGGCAAACAACACAGGAATGCAGGGGCAAGATTAGAAAGGCAAAGGCACAAAATGAGCTCAAACTAGCTACGGGAATAAAGGGAAACACGAAGACTTTTTATCAATACATTAGAAGCAAGAGGAAGACCAAAGACAGGGTAGGCCCACTGCTTAGTGAAGAGGGAGAAACAGTAACAGGAAACTTGGAAATGGCAGAAATGCTTAATGACTTCTTTGTTTCGGTCTTCACCGAGAAGTCTGAAGGAATGCCTAACATAGTGAATGCTAATGGGAAGGGGGTAGGTTTAGCAGATAAAATAAAAAAAGAACAAGTTAAAAATCACTTAGAAAAGTTAGATGCCTGCAAGTCACCAGGGCCTGATGAAATGCATCCTAGAATACTCAAGGATGCTAATAGAGGAGATATCTGAGCCTCTAGCTATTATCTTTGGAAAATCATGGGAGACGGGAGAGATTCCAGAAGACTGGAAAAGGGCAAATATAGTGCCCATCTATAAAAAAGGGAAATAAAAACAACCCAGGAAACTACAGATCAGTTAGTTTAACTTCTGTGCCAGGGAAGATAATGGAGCAAGTAATTAAGGAAATCATCTGAAAACACTTGGAAGGTGGTAAGGTGATAGGGAACAGCCAGCATGGATTTGTGAAGAACAAATCATGTCAAACCAATCTGATAGCTTTCTTTGATAGGATAAACGAGCCTTGTGGATAAGGGTGAAGCTGTGGATGTGGTATACCTAGACTTTAGTAAGGCATTTAATACAGTCTCGCATGATATTCTTATCGATAAACTAGGCAAATACAATTTAGATGGGGCTACTATACGGTGGGTGCATAACTGGCTGGATAACTGTACTCAGAGAGGTGTTATTAATGGTTCCCAATCCTGCTGGAAAGGCATAACGAGTGGGGTACCGCAGGGGTCTGTTTTGGGACCGGCACTGTTCAATATCTTCATCAACGACTTAGATATTGGCATAGAAAGTACGCTTATTAAGTTTGCGGAAGATACCAAACTGGGAGGGATTGCAACTGCTTTGGAGGACAGGGTCATAATTCAAAAAATGATCTGGACAAATTGGAGAAAAGGGCTGAGGTAAACAGGATGAAGTTTAACAAAGACAAATGCAAAGTGCTCCACTTAGGAAGGAAAAATCAGTTTCACACATACAGAATGGGAAGAGACTGTCTAGGAAGGAGTACGGCAGAAAGGGATCTAGGGGTTATAGTGGACCACAAGCTAAATATGAATCAACAGTGTGATGCTGTTGCAAAAAAAGCAAACATGATTCTGGGATGTATTAACAGGTGTGTTGTGAGCAAGACACGAGAAGTCATTCTTCCACTCTACTCTGGTTAGGCCTCAGCTGGAGTATTGTGTCCAGTTCTGGGCACCGCATTTTAAAAAGGATGTGGAGAAATTGGAAAGGGTCCAGAGAAGAGCAACAAGAATGATTAAAGGTCTTGAGAACATGACCTATGAAGGAAGGCTGAAAGAATTGGGTTTGTTTAGTTTGGAAAAGAGAAGACTGAGAGGGGACATGATAGCAGTTTTCAGGTATTTAAAAGGGTGTCATAAGGAGGAGGGAGAAAACTTGTTCACCTTAGCCTCTAAGGATAGAACCAGAAGCAATGGGTTTAAACTGCAGCAAGGGAGGTCTAGGTTGGACATTAGGAAAAAGTTCCTAACTGTCAGGGTGGTTAAACACTGGAATAAATTGCCTAGGGAGGCTGTGGAATCTCCATCTCTGGAGATATTTAAGAGTAGGTTAGATAAATGTCTATCAGGGATGGTCTAGACGGTATTTGGTCCTGCCATGCAGGCAGGGGACTGGACTCGATGACCTCTCGAGGTCCCTTCCAGTCCTAGAATCTATGAATCCCCTCTCCTTCGGAAGGAAGTCCTCCACACACAGTAAGTATGGATGCATCCTTACCAGCGCAGAGATCCGTATTAAATCAATGTAGGGTAAACCCATGAAAGTCTCACATAGACAAGGCCTAAGTCTGATTTTAAAATCAATTTAAGTTGAAGTGCAACTTCTGTGTTTAGACTAGTCCTCTGACACACCTGAAAACCACTCAGACTTCACTGCACCACAGCCCAGTAACCCTCCTCCAGCACCTTCCAGCTGAGGAGCTGGAAGCACTTTCCCTGGGAGGCAGGGAAGCATTACAACATCCAGCTACGGAACCTCTTAGTGCTTCCATGCAGGTTCAATCGCCCCTGCATGCTCTACCTGCCCCATAATCCCAAGAATGTGTGCTCAGTGCTCCCCCAAACCTGCCACACCCCCACATGGACAGTCAGTGCTACCCCCAATCCTACATGTGCTCCTCTGAGAACACCCTGTCCAGAGCCCACTCCCGTGCATTCCTAGTTAAAGAGGGTGTGTACTTCAGTAAAGCAGCCAGTACGAGACATTGGTCAGGAAGTGGTTTCTCAGACAGATAGGGGTTCCTAGAGAACAACTCACACCTTGGGCTGCACTGGGAAGCCAGGGAATTTGATCAGCAGGAGTCTGTGCATTTAGAGACAAAAATCCAAAGTTGACTGTTGGCCTGCACTTGTATTTTCGTTGATAAAACAGATGATGCTAGCTGACAATTTGCTTAGCACCCGCAGCTCCCCAGACTCCCTGGAGTTTGGGTCCTAAGCAGCCAAGAACCAGGCTTTCACATGGCAGTGGTCAGATGAGGAGAGCAGGCAGCATGACTCAGGCCACCAGGGCATGTCCTAGCTTCCACCTGGACAACTTTCATCAGCCCCACAGTGCTGCAGCCTTCAGTTCAAAGCAGATGACAGTCCTCTAGCTCTTCTAAACATGGAACTCACCCAGCACCTTTCTCCTCCCCACCCGACCCAGAATCCAGGTGTTCCAGATTCACTTTTTAGATCTCCAGCTTATCACTCGCACTCCTCAGCATCAGGACTCTTAGTAGTGCAAATGGGACCTACTCACACTTCACTTTCCTGATCCAGATTCCTTAGCGCTGTGATCTGTGTCCTCTGGCTCTAGAGCAAACCTGCCTATAAGGAGAAGTTGACAAGTCCAAGATTTTCTTCCTTCTCCCCGCCCCAGTTCCTTTCTGACCACTTGAAAAATAGCAAACACGTAATTCTCTCAGGTTTAGACTGGGAAATGCTCCAGCCCCAGCTGTCAGTGAATCTAGAAAAGCATGGGCACAGGAGCAGTCTTCCCTGCACCCAGCCTGGAGAGGACTCCTCACCAGTAGTGAATAGTGACATCCTGATAGTCTCTCTCACTATCCTTTCCTTGCCTAGCCAGTGTCACTTTCACACTTCCATTTCTTGCAGCTACAGCACCTGGAAGTTCTGAAGGCAATAGACTCAAAGCTTGTGGACAGGCAGATGGTTTGATCATAGCTCCTCTCAGACAAGAAGTGTCCCCAGCTCTCCCCACGGGACATAGGGCGAGGGGAGGACACATTGTGTCAAATGGAGTTGAGAGCCATAGCCATAAAACAGGGTCTGGGCTATGGCACCACATCAGTGCCCAATATTTTGTTCCCATGGTAAAACAAGTCACCCCATGGTATCAGAGGATCAATCAAGGATTTGGGCTATGGGAGGCTGAGGGTCACTGTCCTTCAGTGATTCATGTGCCCCTTCCTCGGGCATCTGGGTGCATGGCAGGTTAAATGCAACCAGATATTGAACCAAATCAGCTCCTACAGAGGGGATCAGACCTCATCTATTCTTCACTCTGGGATGAAGGAGTTCAATTCAGTAAGAAATAAACAGTTGTAACACCCAAGGAGATTACCTAGATTCCTGGGGCTCTGTCTGCTGGCAGCTCAGGGAGAGGCACACCATCCCTGGTAGGAAGGGGGAGCCAAGGCAGACTCAGTCTGCCCAGCAACCAATAGGGAGTTCAGGAAAGGGGAGAAGCCATTTTTGAGTCAGTCTGGAGCCAGTCAGGGCAAGAGACGGACTGGCTGTGTGGGGAGCTGGAGTCCCAGGCCTGCAATGCAGGGTTCCCCCTGAGAACTGGCCTCTAGAGACCTGAAAGCAAGATTCCCTCAGCTGGGCTTTCCCCTCTTCACTGATGACTCCCAGTTTGTAGAGTTTTGCTGGGAAACTTCCCCAGCCAGGCTGAGTTAGCCCTCCCTTCCAGCTCCCTAGGGGAAACCAGTCACCATATGATCAGCTCTGCTCTGGCTGCTAGTCCAGGGCTGCTGCCTGCTGTGAGTGTGTCTGGATGCTGGGCTAGGAAACTACAGTTTAGATTTTAGTATAGTTGTGTAATCTGCACCTTGAGCCCTGCACCCCTTTGTGGTGAGGGGAAATTCTGGGACCAGAAGCAGCCTGACTCCTGTCTGAAGAGGATCCCTGCCAACAGAGATCAGCCTCTCTGCAGTGACTGAGGAAGCTAGAGTCAGCTCTGAATCTGAAGATCATTCATGGAGTTTGTGAGTGCACCATCTTTTAGTCAGTCACTCAGGGAACTTGTTTTGGGGACCCCTTACTCCCTGAACTGTGTCCTCAAGCCAGGGAGTAAGGATTTGGGGATTTTATAACCTGATGCATATTAAACCTGTGGAGGGACTTACCACCTCCTCCTACTTGAGAATCCTTTGGGCTGTACTGAACTCAGTCAGCCACACTGCTAAACCACTGCTGAGAAGAATTTTGTGGTCATAGATCATCAAGGGCCCCAAAAAGTACACGTATCAACGGGACACTAATCTTATATTTGCTACATCAGGTCACGTGACTGGGGAAAGTCACGGGTATTATCAGTGTGGGCACCGGTCACCCTAACAATAGTGTTTTACCCTGTCATGTTATATTTGTCTCCTGTTTAATATAATTATTGTGTTGAATATGTTGTATGTGTGTGTGTTATTTCTTGAAAGTCTCCAACTATCTGGCAAGTAAGTGGGGATTACCCTGTAATTAGAATTTTCCTTCCAAGCTGCCCTGGTGACCCTGCCAGGAAGGAGCGAGGGGGGTGGAGGCACCGCCAAATAAATTCATAGGAAAAAATAAAGAAGATACAGCCTGCTGAGTGAGTTGCGGAATCCAGAAGAACCCAGACCTGTCCATCAACACCTGTAAGCAGATTGGCATTAAATAAGGTAACCGGGTGAAGAGGGGGCACTACACAGTGAATTTCCAGAAGAGGGAAATGGATGTTTCTTCCTCCCAGCTATCACCAAATCCAACAGCCTCCCCCTTTCTCCCGTCTGAATCATGACCACTTATGACCTATCCGTCCAAACCCATGTGTCACACTGGTGCGGAGACAGGCCCAGTCCCTCCCCAGGGCATGACTGCAAGGAAGGGAATTGTGAGATATGAGGCTGGCTGATGCATTTCTCACCTGCACCATTTCTCCATTGGAAGCAATTAAATCTGTGGGGATGGTGACTCTGAAGGAGCGTCCCACCACAGCAGAGCTGTCTGGAATCCCCACCACTGCTGGGACCGTCTCACGGAGATCTGACAGCACAGAATGCATGGAGGCCTCTAACTGGTTTTCCCAGTCCTGTACAACTTCGGAAGGTTCACTGGGCCAATGGCATTGAACAAAGGTAGCCACCACCAGAAGCGTAAGCAAAGTCCTCCCCAGCAGAGGGAGAAGCAGTACAAATCCCACAGTCATTTTTCCTGCAGACTCCAATACTGTATTCCACTCAGAAAGGGAGCCCTGAAAGCCTGTGTGCTGGCTCCTCAAGCTCCTCACAGCAGCTTCATCCTGGGAGTCTCCCGAACCTGAGAGAGAAAGAAGAGGCCAGGTCAGCACATGAAAGATGCCTGTTTAAGAGCACTGAAGAACAAAAGAGAAGCCCATTTGCCTAATGCTGCCGCCCTCCCTCCCAACTTTGCTGTGCAAATGCAAGAGGCCCATTCCCAGTGGAGAAAAAGTGCCTTTAGCAGCCCGTGCTCACACTGGAGTACAACCACTCAATGGAAACAAGGACCCTTCCTCCTCTCCACCCTCAGCCACCAACTGCTGGAGCCTGAGCACTCAGTGATTCAGTGAGGAACACTGCAGGGTGTGAGCAGGAGGAACTGATTCAGTGACAGAAGCTACACTGGAACTAGGTGACCTTTCCAGGAAAGCTGCAGTCAAGCTAGGACATCAATGAATTTAAATGCTAATTACACAGAACAAGACCCTGAAGAGATGTACACCAGTGTGAGCAGGAAGCTGCCACCTTGACAGTCTGGGGCAGGACAGATGATTCTGCTCCGAAGGCCCAGGAGTCCCCTCAACCAGATCTGTCCCCAACTCAAGCTTTCAGTGTTAGGCATATGTGCAGAACAGACCCTCTTGGCTAGCAATGCACAGCCAAATCTGGTGTGGGGGCAATAAGCATGCAGTGGGACCCCCAGCGCCCTCCCTACACATGCAGGACGCTCCCCTCCCTATCATACCCCCCCAGTCCCCACTCCACTCCTCCCCGTATACTGTCCTGCCCCCCTCCCCACATAGGGTGGGCACTACTGCTCCTTCCCAGCACTGTGCCAGGATCAGATGCTGTCCATTCCTTGTTCACACGGACCTGCCTTCAATGTCTCTTATTTACCTGCTTGTTCTTTCTCCCCCCACCTTTGCGGTCCCTTCTCTCCCCTTTGGTGCCCCAACTCCCATCTTTTGCTCTCCTCTTCCTTCCTAGTTCATTCCCTCCCTTTGTTCCTTCCCCTTTCCCCTCAGTGCTCACAGCTTGTGTAGGCCCAGAGTGATAGCCAGAGATCTGCAATGCAGCTCCCCATGTCATGGCTGCTCCTCTCATGAATTGTGTCTATCCAACAAGTTTCTCCACTGCACTTGTGTTGTGCTGCAGCTTCTTCCCTCAGGAAGCCCTTGGGAGTCTTTACCGCAAGGTGGCACAAGAAGATGCAGGCCCCCCCATCTCCCGATGCCGGACTGGGCAGTGCTCAATGCTGGGCTAGAGGGTCAAGAATCAGGACACAATGGCTCAAGTAGAAGCTGCTTAACCCTGTGAGACACTGCTAAGGGATGAGGCTTTCTTCAGCGCTCAGCAGCTGACAGAGGCTCCAGCATCCCTTTCTTGATCCAGGGAGGAGCAAGTCCAACCCCCATTCCGAGACAAGCTGCAGGTCTTTGTGGCTGCCAGATTTGAGCACAGCCTATAAGTTATCAATGAATCCATTCCAGCTGTGCCATTTGACACATCAGCCCTCCTGACAGACGCAGGAAGAAAAAGTTACTTACTGTAACTGGAAGTTGTTTGAGATGTATAGCCCCTATTTGGATTACAGACATGGGTGTGCATGCGCGCCATTTGCCAGAGCTATTTTCTAGTAGTGTCATTGATCTGCACATGAGCCGCCTGCATGCCTGTGTCTGAGGCTATAAAAGGCCACGCAGCTGACGCCGCTCCAGTTCTCTCTTACTTGCAAGCAATGGAGTCCGCAGCAGAGGGGATGGAGGATAGGTATTGGAACCAAATAGGGACCACACATCCCAAAGAACTTCTTTGAGTGATGGTCCCTACATGGAGTCCAGATGTGGGTGAGTAGTGAGCAGTGCTCAGCATGGAGGTGGGTGCGTGGACTTGCATGAAGTTACAGGCGGCAGGACAGCTCAGCTGACAGACGCATCCACAGTGGTGGCGTAGTGAGTGGTAAAGGTGTGGACAGAGGTCCATGTGGCTGTCTTGCAAACGTTCTGCTAAGGTACGTCCGTGAGGTAGGCCAACGTGGCAACCTGTGCCTGCGTGGAGTGAGCCATGACTCCAGGAGGCGGAGGAATGTGAGAGCATAGCAGTCCACAATGCAATGGGAGATCCATTTAGAGATGTGTTGTGAGGAGAGGGCCTGGTCCCTGCAACATTCAGCAATGGTGACGAAGAGCCTGGGCGAAGCCTGGAAGGCACGGGTGTGTTGGAGACAGGAGGCTAGTGCCTGGCGGACGTTGAGAGAATGCATTGTTTTCGTTCTGGAGGTGGTGTGCGGTTTTGGGTAGAAGACTGGAAGGTGGATGCTTTGGTTGAGGTGGAACGGGGAGATCATGTTGGGGAGAAACTTGTGGTGCAGGCGCAGGGAAACTTTGTGGAAGATGTATGCGGGGGTGGGGGTCAGCCATCAGAACCACCAGCTCGCTAATGCACTGCACCGACGTGATAGCCATCAAGAAGATCTTCAAAGGGCAGTTTAGTGAGGGCAGAGGATTATATTTAGGTCCTAAGTGGGGGGAGGGGTTCCGTACTGGTGGAAAGGCATTGAGCAAGCCTTGAAGGAAGCGAACGGTGGTTGGCTGAGTGAAGGTGGAGGAACTGTCCATGGGGGGTAGAGGGGGGAGGGGAAGAGGCACCGAGTGCCACTCGGTAGACCCATATGGATGAGTGAGCGAGGTATGACACTTAAGATGGAGAAGGTAATCCAGGAGGATGGGAGTAGAGACTCTCCAGTGGATAATGGTGGTGGTATGCACAGGCGATGAAATGTATCCACTTTGCTTGATAGCAGGCGCTGATAGATGTCCTCCTGCTGTGCAAGAGGATGCCACGCACCAGGGTGGAGCACGTTCTGTCTACATATGAGCCCCATCCAAACACCAAGCTGTAAGGTGGAGCAGGCCCGGGTTGGGGTGCTGCAGGCGTCGCTGTGCCTGGGTGAAGAGATCCAGGTGGGTGGGAAGGCAGATCAGAGGAGAGTGGAGAGGCTGGAGGAGATCAGTGAACCAACATTGGTGAGGCCAAAAGGGGGCTATCAGGATGATGGTCGCTTGATCCTGTTGCACCTTGTGGAGGATTTGTGGGAGGAGGGGAATGGGCGGGAAGGCATAGCAGATTTCAACGGACCATGGCAGGAGAAGAGTGTCGCCCCGTGAGCTCGTCCCGAGGGCCCCTTTGGAGCAGAAGAGGAGGAGTGTGTGGTTCTCGGTGGTTGCGAAGGGGTCCCAAGCCGGGGTCCTCCACCGGTGGAAGACGGAGAGAAGTGTGGGATCATGGAGCTTCCACTCGTGATTTGCATAGAAGGACCAGCTGAACGTGCCTGCCAAGGAGTTTCTGGTGCCTGGAAGGTGCATGGTATGCAGTGTGACCCCGTGCTTGATGCACCAGTTTCAGAGGTGGACAGCCTCTGCACAGGGAGGGTAACCTGGTGCCACCTTGCTTGTTGATATACACAACTGCCGACAGGTCTGACAGCAACTGAAAGTCCCGTGATCTTATGAGGGGGAGGAGCGCCTGACAGACAAAGCAGTCAACTTGGAGATCCAGGAAGTTGATGTGCATCCTTGCCTCTTGTGGTGTGCAGAGGTCCTGGGCTGTGTGACCATCCAGATGGCCCTCCCACCCTGTGAGGGAGGTGTTTGTGGTGAGAGTGGAGCAGGGAGCGGGAAGGGTGACTGGAATGCAAATCAAGATGTTGGATGGATCAGACCACCACGTGAAGGAAGCCATGACAAATCGGGTAAGCAAGACCAGCTTGTCCAAACAATCTGTCTGAAGTCTGCAGATTGACTGGAGCCAAAGTTGAAAGCACTGCATATGGAGCTGTGCCTGGGGCATTACAGAGGTGCAGGCCACAATGTGGCCATGGAGGCAAAGGCATTGGCAGACAGGCGTGTGGATTGTGGCGTAACGGTGTAATGAAAGATGAGGGTGGCAAAGCGGTCCATCAGGAGGGAAGTGCAGCCTACGATAGAGTCCAGGTACAACCCAATAAAGGTGATCTCTTGGGTAGGGATGAGGACTGACTTTTCCTTGTTGATACAGATACGCAGGCTGGTGAGTAGATCACAAAGGGTCTATATAGTGGAAAGGAGGCAGGTGCATGACGTTGCAATGAGGAGCCAATCATCCAGGTAGGGAAATACCGAGTGGCTGAAGGGTCGCATGTGGGTTGCAACAACGGTGAAAACTTTTGTGAACATGCAGGGAGCGGTGGTGATACCGAAGGGGAGGACTCAGAACTGATAATGGGAGTGTCCCACTGTAAAATAGAAAAATTTCCGATGAGCCGTGTGGATGTTGATGTGGAAATATGCATCTTTAATATTGAGAGCCATGAACCAGGAGCCTTGGAGGAGGGATGAAATAATGACGGTGAGCGTGACCATCCAGAACCAGAATTTGCATATGAACTTGTTGAGCAAGCGAAGGTCCAGAATGGGATCGCAGCCATCCCCCTTTTTTGGGGCAACAAAATAAGGGGAATAGAATCCTTGGCCCCGGTAATGGGGGAAACATTTTATGGTGCCCTTCCAGAGGAAGGCATCCGCTTCCTCTCAGAGAAGATCACAATGAGAGGGATCTCCACGTCACCATGGAGTGGGTGATGAGGGAGGAAGGAGAGGAACTCTATTGAGTATCCTGGTGAATGATGTCCAGCGCCCAGCAATCGGTGGTGATCTTGCCCCAAGTGTGGGCGAACAGGGTGAGACAGCCCTCAAGGATGATCAGGGTCAGCATGGGAGGAGGTTGGCGGGTCTCAATGGAAGAGTCAAGTGGCCATTTGGAGTGATGGTGCAGAAGAGTCGAGGGAGCAGAAGTGGTAATGGTGGGGTAATGGGGTCGTTGAGTGCATGGACATTGGCAAGACTGCTCCTGCGGTCATTGAAAATAGGGCTGGTAGGGCACAGGGGTGAAGGATGACCGTTGCTGCCTGCAGGTCAGGGCCAGGGTGTAGATACCAAGCGACCACAGTGTGACGTGGGAATCCTCAAGGGAGTGGGAGGATCCATCCATCTTGTCACGGAAGAGTTTATGATTATCAAAGGGAAGGTCCTTAAGAGTGGTCCGGACCTCCTTAGAAAATCTGGAGGATTGAAGCCAGGAGTCTTGGCAGAGTATGACACTGGTAGCTAGGCAGCGGGACACTGTCAGTAGCACCAACCGCTGCCTGGAGGATCACCTTGGTGACCAGTTTGCCCTCATCCAACAGCGCCTGGAAATTCTGCTGTTTGTCTGCCCAGAGAAAGGTCTGAGAGTCAATAAGCTTAAAGCCTCGTAACTGGCAATACGGAACTGAAGTCCCACAAAGGACTTTTGCCCTAAAAGGTCCAGCTTCTTTGCCACCCTGTGCAGGGGTGTTGTGTGGCCTTAAGGTGTAGCTGTTGAGCCTGTTCAGTCGCACCACAAAGGAGTTGAGGGGCGGGTGTGTGTAAGCAGGAAGTCCGCACCCTGGGATGGGACAAAGTACGGCTGCTCAGTATGCTTCAGAGTAGGGGCACAAGAGGCCAGCATGTGTTAGCCCAACTATGCCAGTTGTAGGATGGCTGTGTGGATAGGGAGGGCAATTTGGGTGGGAGGGGGACTGTGATTGGAAGATATCCAGGAGCTGGTTTTGCGGGTCCTGGACTTATTCCACCATGAGGTTGAGAGCCTCTGCTACATGCCAAAGTAGGTTGTGGTACTGCTTATGGTCATCCAGAGGGGAGAGGGAAGGTGGAATTAATGCCTCGTCTGGGATGACAAGGCTGGGACTGGTGTTACTCACAGTGCTGGCTGCACGATGATCATAGACTCATAGAAGACTAGGGTTGGAAGGGACCTCAGGAGATCATCTAGTCCAATCCCCTGCTCAAAGCAGGACCAACACCAACTAAGGGTACGTCTTCACTTACCGGAGGGTCCAGCGGCAGGCAATCGATGTTCTGGGATCGATCCCGGAAGTGCTCGCCGTCGACGCCAGTACTCCAGCTCACCGAGAGGAGTACGCGGCATCGACGGGGGAGCCTTCCTGCCGCGTCTGGACCGCGGTAAGTTCGGACTAAGGTACTTCGAATTCAGCTACGTTATTAACGTAGCTGAATTTGCGTACCTTAGTCCGAAGTGGGGGCTTAGTGGGGACCAGGCCTAAGTCATCCCAGTCAGGGCTTTGACAAGCTGGGCCTTAAAAACCTCTAAGGATGGAAATTCCACCACCTCCCTAGGTAACCCATTCCAGTGCTTTGCCACCCTCATAGTGTAATAGTATTTCCTAATATCCAACCTAGACTTCCCCCACTGCAACTTGAGACCATTGCTTCCTGTTCTGTCATCTGCCACCACTGAACAGCCTACCTCCATCCTCTTTGGAACCCCCCTTCAGGTATATCAAATCCCCCCTCACTCTTCTCTTCTGCAGACTAAATAACCCCAGTTCCCTCAGCCTCTCCTTGTACGTCATGTGCCCCAGCCCCCTGATCATTTTTGTTGCCCTCCGCTGGACACTCTCCAATTTATCCATATCCTTTCTGTAGTGGGAGGACCAAAACTGGACACAATACTCCAGGTGAGGCCTCACCAGTGCCGAATAGAGGGGAATAATCACTTCCTTCGATCTGCTGGCAATGCCCAAACTAATGCAGCCCAATATGCTGTTAGCCTTCTTGGCAACAAAGGCACACTGCTGACTCATATCCAGCTTCTCATCCACTATAATCCCCAGGTCCTTTTCTGCAGAACTGCTGCTTAGCCCATCAGTCCCCAGCCTGTAGCAGTGCATAGAATTCTTCCATCTTAAGTGCAGGATTCTGCACTTGTCCTTGCTGAACCTCAGATTTCTTTTGGCCCAATCCTCCAATTTGTCTAGATCACTCTGGACCCTATCCCTACCCTCCAGTGCATCTACCTCTCCCCCCGCCCCCAGCTTAGTGTCATCTGCAATCTTGCTGAGGGTGTAATTCATCCCATCATCCAGATCATTAATAAAGATGTTGAACAAAACCAGCCCCAGGACAGACCCCTGGGGCATTCCGCTTGATACCGGCTGCCAACTAGACATGGAGCCATTTATCACTATTCGTTGAGCCCGACAATCTAGCCAGCTTTCTATCCACCTTATAGTCCATTCATCCAATCCATACTTTTTTAACTTGCTGGCAAGAGTACTGTGGGAGACTATCAAAAGCTTTGCTAAAGTCAAGATATATCACATCCACTGCTTTCCCCATATCCAGAGCCGTTATCTCATCATGGAAGGGAATCAGATTGGTCAGGCATGATTTGCCCTTGGTGAATCCATGCTGACTGTTCCTGATCACCTTCCTCTCCTCCAAATGCTTCAAAATGGTTTCCTTGAGGACCTGCTCCATGATTTTTCCAGTGACTGAGGTGAGACACTAGAGTTCCCCGGTTCTCCTTTTTTAAAGATGGGCACTATATCTGCCTTTTTTCCAATTGTCCAGGACCTCCCCCGATCGTCACGAGTTTTCAAAAATAATGGCCAATGGCTCTATCAATCACATCAGCCAATTCCCTCAGCACCCTTGGATACATTAGATCTGGACCCATGGACTTGTGCATGTCCAGCTTTTCTAAATAGTCCTTAACCTGTTCTTTCACCACTGAGGGCTGCCCACTTCCTCCCCACACTGTGCTGCCCAGGAGAAATGTCTTCTTCTGACTCCTCATATCCAGAGGGCGCTCGGTGCAGGCAGGGGGCACCTGTTAAGATGGCAGCGGCAGCACCCCATGATCCTGGCAGAGTCACAGGGAGGCCAGTAGGCCAAGTGTAGGGGTGACTGGGCATCAGCGGGCTCCAGGGGGAATGGAACTATGGCTCAGGGTCATACGCGGGTGGATAGGTTGAGTGTTGCCAGGGATATGGACTGCGAGAGAGTGCAGGTGTCAAGGAGGGGTCTGGCTTGGAAAACTACTTAGACTCAGAGGACAGGTCTGGCAGAGGCAGAACCGTCGGCACTGGTGGTGCATGGGTGAAAGAGGTGCGCCACTCTGGGAGGAGTAGGAGAGCTTCATCCGCCATAGTGGAAAGCAGTGAGGTGTCCAGAGGACTGGGGTGAGGTGGTGAACTGGTGTATGGGAGCATCAGCTTTGCCATGGGCATCAACTGTATCAGGTGAGCTAGCATGCGGGGAACCAGGCATGACAGTCCGGAGAGGCCCAGTGGCATTGACTGTGGTGGACCAGGAACTGTGGCAGTAGGTGGTACCTGTGGCTCACAGCAGTGTTTCACCTTATGCTCCTTCTGGGGATTAGCAGAGCTAAGAGCACCAAGGAATAGGGGTTCCAACTCTGGCCTTGCAACGGTAAGAGAAACTGGAGTGGTGCTGACCTGCATGGCCTCCTATAGCCTTGGATACAAACACTCAGATGACGCACAAGCGGGTCAAAGGACACTACTGCAAAACTATTCAGGTCTGGCGCATGGCGCGCATGCACACCCATGTTTGGAATACATATAGGAACCATAAATGGAAGAACCAGGCTGTGCACGCGAGCCCGCTCCCTCAACCCACATCTCATTTGACAGATACACAAAGAGCCCTGTGCTCTGCAGCAGTATGACAAGCTGCAGTACTCAGTACAATCAATACATTGCATTGGGAGTGGTTCCCACAGCCCTATCAATAAGCTAGCGTGGTAGCTTTAAGTTTGTCACAGCCTTGAGTTCCGTAAGCTAGGTCAACCTACCCCCCGTGCAGAGCAGGGCTAAGGCCAGAGCCGCCCCAAAAGCCTCTTCCCTTGCTACTGACTAGGGTTACCATTCGTCTGGATTCCCCCAGACATGTCCGGCTTTTTGAGCTAAAAATAGCGCCCAGGGGGAATTTGTAAATGTCCGGACTTCCCCACCCCCATGCAGAGCGCGCGGGGCTAACAGGGCAGCCAGCCGGATGGTGCCACTTACATGGGGCTCCGACAGCCAGAGAGAGCCCCTCCTCCGCTTCCCCTGCAGCAGAGATCACTCCCTTCCTCCCTGCATTTGCAGATCGCCTCCAGCAGTCTGGAGCTCCTCCCACGCTCCTCCTCCACTGCTGCCCAGCGTGCCAGGACGAACAGCTCATGCCGTTCCTGAGCAAGCTCACAGAGACATTAGGCGAAGGCCAACAAGGGAGCCAGGGGGTCAGAGAAGGGGCAGGGAGGTTTTGGATAGGGCAGTGAAGAGACGGGGGGGGAGTTGGGAGTTTGGGGGAGGGTTTCTGGGGGGGGTGGATAAGGTTTTGGGCAGTCAGGGTACAGGTAGGGGGTAGGGTCCTGGGGGGCCAGTTAGGATGGGGGGAGGGTCTCAGGAGGGAGCAGTCAGGGGACAAGAGGCAGGGAGGCTTAAGTAGGGGGTGGAGTCCTGGGGGGCAGTTAGGGGCAGGGGTCCCAGGAGGGGGCAGTCAGGGGACAAGGAGCAGGGGAGGGTTGGGGGTTCTGAGGGGGGGAGTGGGAGGGGCAGGGGTGGGGCTAGGGCAGGACGGGGGCGGGGTTCCTCCCGTCCTCTTTTTTGCTTGCTGAAATATGGTAACCCTACTACTGACTACATGGCTGTTCCTGCAAGACCCAGAGGGTGACAGGCTAGCTCCAGCCCTGCACTCAAACCATTTGCCCAGGTGCAGAATTCACGTAAGTGGGTCACAGTAACTGATAGCTGTCAGCAGATTCACGTCACTGAGCTTGAGGCGCAGCACCCCCAGGAGACTGGATCTGAATTCTCTGCTCTGAAGAAGAGGAGGAGTGTCTGCAGTTGGGATTAGTTCTATACTGAAGCCTGGAGGTGCTGGAATTCCTAGTTACCCCACACATGCTGGCTAAAAGCATTATATGTAGCCTGCTACCAGAACTCCTGTGAAATAGCCAGAGCAGTGGCTCAAGGGAGAAGCTTTTGTGTCTGTGAAGAACAGCCCTCTGAGGCTCCACAAGAGGACCCTGGCAGACATCTCTTTCCTAGAATGGTCAGAACAGCTTAGCTTGACAATCTTGGTCTTACGCCTCACACAAACTACCAGGAATCCATGTGGATGGCAGCTCCCCCAGGGTCAGGTGCACTAATACCCACTGGCCTGCGCTCTGCATTCTTCTGGGTTGTTTCATTCCTCTGGCTTCAAAGATCAGCAGAATGGAATCACATCTGAGTCCAGTGCCACAAGAGTTAGGTTCCATGGATACTCACTCTTGAAATGCAGCAGCAGCTGGGAGCTCAAGAATTCCCCCACCCCAAACTGACCACAGTGAACTGGCTGAGTTTACAAGTTAAACCCTGATTTGTTGTTCTCTAATCATTGCAAGCTCAGCCTGGATCCTGCAAGCCAAGCTGTGCTCTGCCTGCTTCATTTGCCTCCCGTATTGGATTTCAATGTGCTCTTCCACAGCTGCGTTGGCTCTGTAGTGCTGACGAATACACACCTAGCATCAAACTAAGCAGATATATGCAGTAACAAGGTGCCATTTTCACAATCACTTCCCTGGTCAAACCATACTTTACTCATTTCACACTGCTGGATTCCAGCACATCCATTACCAGCAACAGAAAAATCTGACCACTGGGAACAATCTAGAAAGAAAAATTACCATCCCAGCTTAAATGACATGTCCCAGACTGGGAAACAGGCAGTTACTGGAACCCCTTGCTGCTTATGTGAAACCCAATCATAAACTCTAAATCACTACCTCCTATGCCTAACATTCTGCACACAGCGTGCTAGCAGCATCAGCTTCACGCAAATATGTGACTGACAGAGAAAATGGTCAAATATAAAAGGAATCAGCAGCTCAAAATGGATGTTTTACTCCACAAGGGCTGAGCTGACTCTTACAGGTTGGCCCTGAAACCATCTCTAACAAACTGTCTGGGTCCTACAACCCTGTTAAGGACAGCAGCAGCCTGGCTGAACAAGCTCTGCTCAGGTTTAACCAAGCAGCAGCAAGGATGTAAATCACCACAACAAGGGATTGCTTGTTGCATTTGCTCCCCACCCACTGGCAGCCAAGCTCCCCCCTCCTGGCCGCCTCCTCCTCCCTCCCACCGCCGAGCGTGCTGCTCGCCGCTCCTCCCCCTCTCTCCCAGCACTTCCTTCCTCCCCCCCCCCCCGCCTAACAGCTGTTTGGCTGCGCTTAGGACTTTCTGGGAGTGAGGGGGAGGAGCAGGGATGCGGCCTGCTCAGGGGAGGAGGCGGAGAAGAGGCAGGGACTTGGGGGCAGGGACTTGGGGGCAGGAAGGGTGTGGGAAAAGGCGGGGTGGGGCAGGGACTTTGGTGAAGGGGTGGAAGGGGGTGAGGCGGGGGCAGGGCAGGAAGAGGCGAGCACCCACCGGGCAGAGGGGAAGTCGGCGCCTATGCGTCTAGCTCTGAAAGCTGAAGAAATCTTTCCAACGGGACCAAGTGTGTACTGAACCCAAGTCTTCCTGAGTCTGCAGAGAGACAGCCTCATTCACACGGCTCTTTACTGGTGGGATGGGAGCATAAAGGTCAGCCAAAAGAAGGCTGGGGTCTTTGGGCCAAAGCAGCAGTAGCTTTCTTGCCAAACACAGACCAAGGAAAAGGGGTATTGGTTGGAGCACTGCTGTATTTTGGCTTGGTGAGAATTTTGGGTATATATGAGGCTTTGGGTACATTTTCCAAATCCTGATCACAATGGTCCATCAGCTTTCACTGCTATTCCCACACCACAGCTGTGTGGAATGTCTTTCACAGGTACTGTATCCTCAAATGCTGTGAGTTAATGAAAAAACACTGCTATTCTCCTCCCAGACTTAGTCTAGGTAGATAAATAAGCCAAACGCTACACACAAATATTTAGATACCTCTCATAACTGTGGGCACTAAGCTTATTCCATGGAGGCCACCATTTTCCTGCCAACTTGCAGGAAGTAGAGCAATTAGGACACAGAAAAACTCATTCTGCACAGAACTCCCCAGGAATAACACTGGGCTCGGAATACTGTGAGAGACCATTTTGGGAACATATTTCTTTAAAAGTGCTAGTTCTGAGTTAACGTGAATGTCTATTCTATTGCTAGACAGTGCACAAGAACTTCTATTTCTCACGCCTGGGTTCTGTCTGGTAACAAAAGGGAAAAGTTAAACTGAAATAC
This sequence comes from Trachemys scripta elegans, assembly GCF_013100865.1. Lineage (NCBI taxonomy): Eukaryota > Metazoa > Chordata > Testudines > Emydidae > Trachemys > Trachemys scripta. Next base: position 51,393,065 of record NC_048304.1, on the reverse strand, counting down.
TATATTTAACTTGACTTTTTAAAAATGTATTTTTAGAGGATGGCAAGCAGAGGCAAGTATTAAAGTACATCAGCGGACTGCAACAACTATGAGATTCGAATACAAAAATACAAAGTAATTTGGGTATGAGAACTATTCACACAACAGCTCTAAAAACAAATTCTAAGTTAGGACTGAAGGATACAGACTTTCTGGCTTGGAGGCACATACAAGCCTCGGTGAAAATAATCAACAGTGCCCACATAGCAAGAAACATACTTCTGGCCAGTAAGTTTCTCTGTTATAAGGATGCCTCATACATTACTGAACCTGTTTGATACAAGTTAATTCTGAAATTAAAACACTGGTGCTTTCCTTCCAATAAAGAGAATTAAAAGGCAAAGGCAAGGAAGGGAAGATGTTTTCAGGTGATGTTTAGAACAGCTGCTCCCAAACTTGTTCCGCCGCTTGTGTGGGGAAAGCCCCTGGCATGCCGGGCCAGTTTGTTTACCTGCCGCATCCGCAGGTTTGGCCGATCGCGGCTCCCAGTGGCTGCAGTTCACTGCTCCTGGAGCAGCCCAGCCCGCCAGGGACTTTCCCTGCACAAGCGGCGGAACAAGTTTGGGAACCACTGGTTTAGAAGAAGGCAGAGAGTCAATAAGCTAGACATAGGGGAAGGCTATGCTAGATGCAGTGTGCGGCACAGGAAAAGGCTCTTGCACCCACAGCGGTAAAACTATGAGCGGGCAGAGTGGAGGCCACTGGTCTAGACTTCAGTTTTACCAGCACGGCTATGTTAGTTAGGAGTATCAAAAAAACCAAATCACAACCCCAACTTCTATAGCTTTGCTGGCAAAAGCCTAGTGTAGATGCAGTTATAGTCTTTTGCCAGTATCAGCTACATCTCCGCTAGGTATACATATCCCAGCAAATCCTGTCTAATGTAGACAAGTGCAAGTCCACTATTCTTAAAAAAAAAAGGGGGGGGGGGCAATTTCAAATTGGGCCATGAAGTAATTGGGGAGCCAGCAGTGTTATGGTCTCATGTCCCAGTGCCCAGGAGAAGGCAGGCATGCAGAATACTGCACATACACTGAGCTTTAGGCAGTATTTCTAGCATCTAGTGCAAGGGACTGGAGACAGGACTCCTGGGTTGTATTCTCAACTCCTCAATAAGCTTGCCACATAGGCAACAGTGGCCAAGTCACTTAGGATGGGTCTACACAGTTGCACCTGTTTAACTAAAGATATTATTTTACACTGATGTTAAATCGGTGTGGCTTCATGTGGAAACATTCTTAAATCAATTTAAATGTGATTTGTATCACATACACCCCCTTTGACCTTATCAATTTACAGGGGGTAAACTAGTTCTAAACCAGTATAAATGTCCACACAGGAGTTTGCACTGGTTTAACTAAACCAGAGCATGTTTATGTGTAGACAAACCCAGTGGTGATGGGTCTTGCTCACTTTATCCATCTGGAAAAAATTAATAGACCCCTACTCAGCATAGCTGCAAGGGTTAACGTTTAAGTGATTTGAAATCTTCAGATGTCACAGTGGTGGTGTAGCCATGTCGGTCCTAGGATATTAAAGACACAGGGTGGGTGAGGGAATAACTTCTATTGGACTAAATCACCAACAGACATTAAAGATATTACTGAGTTTCTCAAAACTGTTTGACAAGGATTACAGTCAGGAGAGCTAGGGCTTGAGGATGCTGCCAAGGATATGCAAACAGGAAAGGCAAGAGGAGATGAAGACCTGGTGGAGAAGAAACCCAAGTACACTATAGCAAGTCACTTATGATTGCTCCTTGAAGGGGACTGACTGGGATTACACAACATCAGGGCATGGCTCTTCTAGTCCTCTGGTGCATCTCACCAGGTAAGTATTTTCCTAAAGCACCTGGACAGAACCGCAAGATCAGTAGGCATGGAAATCATTACACCTGCAGCTCCTTTCCCCACTATTCTGTAGCCTGAATCCTACCCTTCAGGTGTCTGGGGAGTCAAATGCTGCTTCATGCATGCTGTGCCTGTGCTATGGTCAAAGCCAGGTGGTTTCTAAGCCAGGTTACCTGGCCAGCAGAGCCAGGGACTGCCTTTACTGTAGTATTACAGAATCACAGCAGAGACTATGAGAAGCTCCAGAGAGAAGCTCCAGAAAGGAGCACTCTTCCAAGTGTCCCCAGAATATTGGGGAGTGTGGGAGAAGAGGCTGCCAGCAGCAATGACTAGCCATCGCTAGGTACATGAAGCTGCTATTTGCACTGGCAGCAAGGGCTTGCAGGAGTCAGAAGCAGAAAGAGTATCTGGAAGCACAGAGGCATCTGTGTTTAGGATAATGTTACTATGTTCCCAGCCAGGACAGTCCACTTAGTGAATGGAGCAATTCTAGCCCTCAGCAAAGCTGAAGGAAGACACTCCTCCGAGAGTGGACGAGGTTTAGGCTCTCTATATTGTCTCTAGAGGGTGTCTGATGCAGATACTACACGGAATGACAGATCAGGAAGGCAGCTTGGGAAGAAGTTTTGTCCCACGCTTTGTCCCAGGGGATCAAACTCCACTCTGCAGAGCTGTCATGGCTAGAGCCCAGAACAGCGCTCTAAAGCCACTACTGCTAGTGACATCAATACACTCCTTCCAAAACAGCTAGGGACTCTCCTGCCCCTGAAGGGAATGTTTGCTGCTCAAAACAAACTTCTACCTTTGTCCTAAAGGGAACAACTCAAGCCTTCAGATATCAGCTCCAGCGCTGCCTCCAAGCCAACCGCAATGGCTCAACACAAATAACTTTAGCCCCTCCTCTGGGTCCAGCCCTCCAGGAACAGATGTAAGCAAAGTACTTAAGATTTCCAGACCAGAATTATGCATCCTGGGAACTGTATACAAAACTTCCCTGGGAAGTTTTTGAGCTGGGGTCACAGTGCAAACATAAGCCTTGCTAATCTTAGTTCTAAGTAAAGTGTGAACCCGACCAAAGGAAACAAGAGGACTTGAGGGGGTGAAAGATTGTACTTGCACATTCAGGGTGAGAAACGTGCAATACAGGTCTGGCAGGCACCTCACGTCTATGGTAAGAGCAACAGTGTGAGCAGCAAAAGGAACCTTGGTTAAGGTTTTGCACGCAAGACAGCAAGTTTACTAAGACAAATCTACAAGTATTAAAGATGGTCCTGGAAGAGTTCTGAGCACCATCCTACGGGCATTTCATTGCTGCGTGGACATACCTTAAGTGACTACCCGAAGCCTAATACAACTTAAGGCAGGAAGATCAAATGAACACTAAACACTGGCAAGTACATACGTGGCATCATTTATACACTTTTTGCCAGAATAATTAGATGAGCTGTTAGCAGGCACATTCTAATTAGAGAGAACAACTATGTGATGATGTGACAAAGTGGGCTTTGTCTTGTTATGTTGCATGAGAGTCTTACTGTCCTATACTAATACTGTGTGTACCGCTGTTTCCCTGTGTACTGCACCAATATTTCAGTGGTGGGAATTGGGTGTGATTTTTACTGAGGCCACACGTGCTATGGTGGTGCCCTTTGTAACCTGAGACCCAGGAGGGGGGTGCAACCAGGTTACAACTTTTGCCCGGGAAGCAGGACAAAGAGGAGGAGGAAAAGCAGCAGGTGTCTCAGGGGACAGATCGCTTGAAGTTGGGCAGTCTGCTTGGGGGACTGGAAGAGGGGGAGTCCAGGCCATCTGGCCCAGGACTCCCCAAGAGGGACTTGACTGAAAGTCACTGATTTCTGTGCTAACAAGTTCTGTCCTATGCTGTGTTCCTGTCAACTAATAAACCTTCTGTTCTACACGCTGGCTGAGAGACACTGCTGACTGCAGGAGTTAGAGTGCAGGGCCTTCTGGCTTCCCCAGGAGCACTGCCCAGGCGGACTCACTGTGGGAAGCGCACGGTGTGGAAAGGGATGCTGAATGCTCTGAGGTCAGACCCAGGAAGGTGGAAGCTGGGTAAGCTTCTTGCCCGGGAGACAGTATGCTCAGAAAGAGGAGGCTCCCCCAGAGTCCTGACCAGCTTCATATGGAGTAGTTCCAGAGCATCGCCCCGGTGACTCTGTGACAACTAGTGGCAGCTGGGGGATAAACTGCGCCCCATGGACAGAGCATCCTGCAGTGACTGGGGAGCAGTAGAACGAAGGGAGATTAGCAAGAGATGGGCATGCTGAAGGCTCAGAGAGGTGCAGTTCCAGGAGGCGGAGGAGCTACGACTTAACCCCGAGAGTAGACCCCCGAGAAAGGCTGTTGCATTGAAGGGGTTCCGACCAGGGGGAGCTGAGAGAGCACAGGCCTGGGAGTCCGTGACCACTTGGGAACAGTGCGGAGATGGCCTATAACCATCTCCTTAAGAATGACCACCCCAGCCACCGACCCAACCGGGGCCGTGGGAGGGGCTGAAAGCAGCCAGGCGATTCCAGGACCCACCTACCCGACCAGCAGGGGATCTTCACAGCTGAGTTCCCAGTCGGTGGAGCTGAAATGGAACAGATACTGAAAAAGCTGGACCATGAGAGACAGAGGCAGCATGATCTGGTGATGGAGGAGCTCAGAAGCAGTGGGACCCCTGCTGGGGTGAGTGGAGATGGGCCCAGGGTGGCTAAGCCCGCAGGGAACTCTGATATAAAAGTGCTGCCTCAGTTTAAGGAAGGGGATGATATAGATAACTTCCTCACTGCCTTTGAGAAGGTCTGCAGTGTGCACCAGGTTGACCCTGCAAACAGGTTTAGACATCTCATCCCCTTACTAGGTCCCAAGGCCACAGGGACCTTCAGCCAGATGGCTGGGGTGGAAGCAGAACTGTTCAGAAAAGCCCTCCTCCTTGAGCTGACCCACAAGGCGTACAGGAAAAGGATCCAGCATGCAGAAGACCCAGGGGATGACCTTTCTGGAACTGGCCCCCCATGGGGGAATACATCCACAAGTGGGTGAATGGGCCCAGGGCCCAGAAAAGGACTGGTGGGGCTTGAACGACTATATGAACTCTGTTCCCCTGACCTGAGGATATGACCGGTGGACAAGAGGCCGAAGGACCTGCATTGCACAGGGCTGCTAGTTGACAAGTTTGTAGACAGCAGGTTGGGATATGGAATGGAATCCCAGGGGGACAGTCCCACATCAGTGCAGAAGGGGGATCACCCAGGGACTTCCCAGAAGGGGACTCGGATAAATCCCTCCCGAGAAGCATAGCCAATATCAGAGCTGGCTGACCGGTCCCAGGGGATCAACAGGACCTGAGGTATAATTACTGTGGGCAGAGGGGCCACAGATGGGCCCAGTGCCAAAAGCTCAGGGACAAGATGAGCAAACCGAGCCCCCAAAGGGTTAACTGGGCGGGAGCCCAGCCGGAGGAGGGGCTGGCTCCCCAGGCAAGATGGGCTGGCAGTTTAGCAATGGCCCAAGAGGGAGGAGTCTCCCAGGCCAGCTCCTCGGGGAGGCTTGATGCTCCGGATTCAAAGTTCTCAGTCTACAGGGTGGGCGTGGGACAGCCCCTGAGGAGCGAGTGCCTCATTCCCCTGGAGGTGGATGAGAGTACCCACTGGGTACTGGCGCTGAGGTGATGCTGGCCCAAGGTGGTGGCCCCAGCATCTACCTGACCCTGACGGGCATGTGCGGGCCCCTGTTTAAGGTACTCGTGGTGAGGGTACGTCTGAAATGGGGGGCCAAGGAGGGCCTCGAAGATGTGGGGGTGCACCATCAGTTGCCAACTGAGATGCTGATGGTGGGTGACCTGGCGAATTGGCCGGGCAGCCCCTAGAGCATGCTAGTCATTACCTATAGCCAAAGCCAGCAAAGGGCACTCTTCCCTGACACCGGGGGGGGGGGCGGGGACGGGGGGGAGGGTACCCTGCAGGGGGCACAGGACCCTACCCTGGGCAAGAAGGGAGCCCACTGCGGACAGGACTTGGTGGGGCTGTGGCCTCGGACCCAGACAGTGAGAGAGAGGAGGTCCCCATCCCTTCCCCAGTTGCTGAATTCCAGGCCGAGCTGGGGAAGGATCCCTCCTTAGAGAAGCTGAGGGAACTTGCTGGCCATAGCACGGCAAAACCCCTGGGGGAAGGCTGCCGGGAAAGATTCCTGTGGGACAAGGGATTCCTGTACCGGGAATAGACTCCCCAAGGAGAAGTGGAACAAGGGGGATCAGAAGGCAGCTGGTGGTCCCTCAGAAGAACCGCCGCAGGCTACTGTATCTGGCCCATGATGTCCCCTTCTCAGGACACCAGGGAACCCAGCACACCAGACAGAGGCTGTTACAGAACTTTGACTGTCCTGGGGTCTTTGATGCCATCCAGCAGTACAGTAGGTCCTGCGACTCCTGCCAGGTGGGGAAGGCCCGGGACAAGGGGAAAGCAGCTTGGAAGCCCCTGCCCATCATAGAGGAGCTTTTTCAGAAGGTGGTCGTGGACATAGCGGGGCCACTCAACAAGGCAACTTGGACAGGGAAAAAATACATTCTCGTACTGGTAGATTTTGCTACTCACTATCCCAAGGCAGTGGCTCTGTGCTCTGTTGAGGCAGACACACTGCTAAACATTTTCAGCAGAGGGTTCCCCAGTGAGGTCCTTACAGACCAGGGCTCCAAAGTCATGTCAACCCTGCTCTGATACTTGTGGAAGAAGTGTGGGGTCGAACACACCTGGGCCTCGGCGTATCACCCTCAGTCCAACAGACTGGTGGAGAGATTCAATGGGACCCTAAAGATAATGCTGAAAGCCTTTATGAACCAGCACTGGCAGAATTGGGACAAGTATTTAACCCCACCTGCTGTTCACATACTGGTAAGTGCCCCAGGAATCGACAGGGTTCTCTCCTTTCGAGTTGCTGTACAGGAGGAGAGTGATGGGACCCCTGGACTTGATGAGGGACAAATGGGAGGGAAAGGCCTCTCCTGATGGAGAATCAGTGGTGGAATATGTACTGACTTTCCAGAAAAAGCTCGCTAAGCTTATGGACTTGGCCAGGGAGACTCTAGCCAGGGTCCAAGGGCAGCAGAAGGTCTGGTATGACTGCTCAGCACATGCCCGCTCCTATGCCACTGTGGACCAGGTGATGGTTCTCATTCCTATGAGAAAGAGCAAACTACAAGCTGCCTGGGATCAGCCCTTTAAGGTCATCAAGCAACTGAATGAGGTGAACTATGTGGTGGAACTGTCTAATCGGGCTCACAGCCACCAGGTGTACTATGTCAACATGATGAAGTTGTATCTTGACAGGGAGAATTTGGTTCTGGCTATGTGTGGCCGGTGGGAGGAGCAGGGAGATGATCCTTTGGTGGATCTATTCCCTGAGACGCTGGAATCAATTCCCCTCTCTGACAGCTAACCTCTGCCCAGCAGGCAGAGGTCCAAGAGGTGCTGGGTTCAAACCAGCAGCTGTTCTCCAACCGGCCTGAGCTCACTAACGTGGCTGTCCACCAGGTGGAGACAAGAACCCACCCTCCTGTAAGATGGTCAAGAACATGCTGGCTTTAGCAGTGATCCAGCAGTCCTCCAGCCTTTGGGCCTCTCCCATATTGCTGGTCCCCAAGAAGGACAGGTCAATCTGGTTTTGTGTGGACTACTGGAAGCTTAATGCCATCACCAAGTTCGATGCCTACCCCATGCCTAGGCCTGACAAGCATGGGGGGCTTGTTATCTCACTACTATGGATCTCACCAAGGGTTGGATCTGGATGCCAGGCTGAAATCTGCTTTTATCCCCCCTCTGGGGCTATATAGGTTCCTGGTCTACCTTTCTGCGTAAACGAGCATCTGCCACCTTCCAGTGCATGGTGGACCAGTTACTCAAGGGGATGGAGAATTTTGCCCTGGCATATATTGATATCTGTTTTTAGCCAGACCTGGGAGGACCACGTGTCCCAGGTTAAACAAGTGCTGGACCGGCTCCAGGATGCAGGACTGACTATAAAAGCTGGGAAGTTCAAGAGGGGGCTGGCAGAGGTATCATACCTAGGCCACAAGGTGGGCAATGGCTGCCTAAAGCCAGAGCTGGCCAAGGTGGAGGCAATCAGAGATCGGCCCACTCCCCAGACTAAGAAACAGGTCCAGGCCTTTATTGGGACGGCAGGCTACTACTGGAGGTTTGTGCCTCCCTTTAGCTCCATAGCTGCCCCTATCACTGAGCCATGCAAAAAGGGTAAGCCAGATAACGTGGTCTGGACCAAGCAGTGCCAGAGGGCTCTCTGTGGGCCCTTAAAAGCTGCAGCCATATCTATTTGGGCGGCGCTTCACTGTGTACACTGACCACTAACCCCTGGCATGGCTACACCAGATGAAAGGGACTAATGACAAGCTCCTGAGGTGGAGTCTCCAGCTTCACGATTATGACATGGAGGTGGTCCATGTTAAGGGGAATACCAACATTATAGCAGATGCTTTGTCCCGGTTTGTCAGGGGTGGGACAGAGGGTTGGGGTGCTGCGGTGTGAGGCTTCCGGCTGGGGTTATGGGCTCTGGGGATGAGCATTTTGGGGGTGCAGAAGTGGCCTGGACCTGCCGGGGGAGGGGCAGCTATCCTGCAGCCCCAGCCTCGGAGCTACTGCAGCAAGGAGAGGCACCCCTACCCCCAGCCCAGGTGCTGCTGCGGGGGGGGGGAACGCCGGGGGGAGTCGTCTCTCCCCACCAGAGCCCCAGAACACCCTTCTGCACCCCAAACGGCTCATCCCCGGCCCCACCCCAGAGCCCATACCCCCAGCCAGAGGCCTCACACCGCAGCACCCCAACCCTCTGCCCCACCCCTGACCCCTCATCCCAAGCCCCACCCCAGAGCCAGCACCGCCAGCCAGAGTCCTCACACCCCTGAACCCCAACCCTCTGGCCCAGCCTTGAGTCCCCTCCCATACTCCAAACCCTTGGCCCCACCCCCACCACATGAATTTTGTTATGTGCACCAATATGAAGGTGATGTGTGACACTGGTGGAGTCCAGGCCTTTATTGGGACGGCACATCACCTCCATACTGGTGCAATAAAATTCATTCTGCACACGGGTGGGAAAAGTTAGAGGGAACACTGATCCTAACCCCACTGAGCCCCCCACACCCAAACCCGTCTGCTGAGCATTATCCCCCCCACACTCAGACCCCCACTGCTGTGCCCCAACCACCTTCACCTGGACACCCCTGCAGAGTCCCAATACCGTTGCACCCATAACCTCCCAACAAGACCCTGTGCATCCAGATCCCCCCTGCACACAATCCCCCACTGAGCCACCCACACCAGATTGCCCCACATAGAACCTCCTCAACCCACACCTGGACTCCCCCAACACTAAGCCCCTCCACCCTTGGATCCTGCCTTGCTGAGCCTGCCTGCCCACACCTGGTAGGGTTCTGGGTATTTCTAGGGAAGGCCTGGTCCTTGCGCTGTGTCAGGGTTAGGTGCCTTGCCACTAAGTCCATGTCGGGTGGAGCTGTACAGTGATCTCCCACCTCTGTGCAGCCAGTGCCCTGTGCAACCCAATGCCATGCTGGAGCCTCCACATTTATTTGACAAATAAAATTTGCAGAATTTTAGAACATTGTGCACATAATTTTTAATTTTTTGGCACAGAATACCCTCATGTGTAACTAAAAATATGGCCTTCAACAGCAGATCTCAGCATAGGTGAAGCATGCTCCTTGGCTACCAGTAAGTGGACTAGAGTGAGATGCTATGAGCACACCAGCAATTGGAACATAGGGGGAATCTGCAGTGTGCAGTGGCTATAGCTCCCCGCTTGGCTGAATGGACAGTTGGAGGGGAAGATCCAGAGGCTAACAAGTGAGTCTCTCCAGTCTTAGACAAAGGGCCTCCAAAACTCATATCTCAATAGCACATGTAAGGAGCCAGGCAGTCACCACACAGCTAACAGCATTGAGGAGCAACCTAGACAGCACTCAACTCTTCTGAAACCATAAGTGCCACAGTCACTGCTGCTGCCTCTCTAAAGCATTAGCCAGTGACCCACAGGGCAATCTAAACTCTCTGCTTGTAGGACTATGCATGTAGCCAGCATCCTGGAAAGTCTCAGGGTGCCCCAGCTACCACAAGTGTCTATCTGGGATTACTGGCTTCCTGAAATCAGGAAAGCTCGTGAGTAGTTTGGCATTCATGGCGCTAATGTAATTAACAGGACCTTCAGCTCATTCGTGCAGCATCAACCTCATAATGGAGTTGAATTATGCAGTGCAGGGAAGTAAGATCATTTAAAAATAATTTTTCTCTGTTCCTGCCTAAGGCTTCTTCCAGACAGTTGATGGCATCAGCCATGTCAGCAAGACATGTGCCCGTTCAGGGAAGGCTGGGGCAGCCGTTATGAGTGCATGGTTTCAGTGAAGTGCCTGACCATCTCCATCCTCACTCAGAGGTATTTATAAATCTGAGAGCTGAGAGCCACTCAAGCATAAAGCCTGTCCACATGAATATTACCTGGTAGCCATGAAGCTGCACACAGCTGAGAAATTCAATACTTGGCTGAGAGAAGACAGCTTGAATTAAACAGGTTGTTCACCACCAAGAACAATTCCATAGAGAGGATTCATGTGGACGCTGGTGGGAGTAAAAAACACCTCCTCACACACAGCCACAGCAAGAGGTTTCAGTAGCTGATGGGCTGGGCTGACTGGTGTGTGCACTGGCACTCTTGCCTCTACCTGTTGAGGAGCCTGTAGTCACTGGTGTACCAGGGAGACTACATGGATGACTGAGCCAAAGAAGGCGCTCAGGCACTAACAAGTCGCCTTCCTCAGCACAATCTGAAGCCCAACCAGTTCCATTAGCCTATTAACCTTAGAAGGTGAATGTCTGTGGTAGGAGACTGAATCTAGGTCTGTCTGATACTCTGCTTTACTTAAGTACCGTAGCTCAGCGGTACAATGCTTAAGAGACTATGAAGAAGGTGAGGTGCACCTGCAGGGCAAGAGACAATTATAAAACTCCTTCAGGATATTAGCTCCAAGTCTCACCCAATCTCTGCTGGAGGGGCAAGAAAGGGTTAGTAACATCTCCATGGAGAGGAGCTCTGTCCAGAAAGATTTCCAGCAGGAGACAATAAGGCTGACAAGTCAGAAGACCAAGTGCTCCAACAGTTCCAGTGCAAGCTAGTATAGACTAGTGCTGGAAGTTTTAATCTATGCTGAGAGCACAATATGTTGCCACTGCACCTTGATATCAAACTGTGATCTTCCTAGAGAACTCTGGGAGGAGAGTCAGAGTTTCATGAAAGCAGATAATTTACTCCCCTCCACCCACATATGAACTACTATCCTGTTAGTTCCTCCTCCATGTTGGTCCCAAAGCAGAAAGCTGTGACAAGACAGCAGGCAGGAAACAGGACTCAGATCTTCCAATCATATGCAGGATGGGAGCAGCTGTGTCTTCTCCCTGGTCAGAGAACTGCTCCAACTCAAGCTAGCTCTACCTGATTAAACCACGGACTTCTTTTAAGGGTGGGAAGAAGGATAATGGGCAGAGAGGTGATGGATGCATTGAGTACAAACTAACTTCTCCCCCAACACTGAGACAGAATGAAATTAAGCATTTGATACCTCTCCTCCGTGTCTAAATAAACTGATGTGCCATCCCAAGGACTGTAAGAGAAGTCACAAGACAGCTCCTCACTATCCAACATCCAGGGGGAGGGCACAATTTCCAAGCTACACTGTAAGGAAGTTTCTACTGCCAGCCAGCCTAGATTTTTCTTTATGCAATTTCATCTTGTCACTCCCAGTCAGACCATTCCCTAGCCCTTTCCAAGCTCTCTGTTTACATACTTCAAATACTTACAGGCTCTTGTGACCATCCATCCCCCCCACCCCACCCACCTACTGTTTTAGCAAAGTTCTACATATTTAGGTCTTTAAATCTCTCCTCATAAGTCACCCCTCTTTCGGGTGTTGCTCTTCTTTAAATTCTTTTCGTTTAGCTGCCATATTTTTGGTACTGAGGCAACCAGAACAAAACACAGCAATCCTAATTATTATCCTTGGGTGAATATACTCCAAGCACAACGTGGAGCTGTGTCCACAAGCACTTCAGGTTTCTCTCAGCACTGCTGCTCTCCAGGTTTCTTCCTTTTACTCACTGTTTATTGCCCTCACAGATTTGTTAGTTCATTCCCCCACCCCACCCCGCCACCCCAATTTAGTCTTATTTTGCTTCCTACCTATTTCTAAACTCCCCGGCATTGTGTTCTGTCCTTGTTGGTCACAACATTACAGATCTACGGTGTTGTTTCTCTCCCTCTCCCCAACCATTAACTTAGAGGAAACCTATTTTACCAGCACCCTCCCCACTGCTCTTGGCCCTATGTTTATATTCCTACCACCAGTTTTTGGCCCATGTGACAGTGCTCACAGCTAAGTCAATTTGAATGAGTCTGAAGCACTTCTGTCTAATGTTAATTTCAATGGTGCAATGTGGTGGTAGAAGCAAACTAGACATTCAAAGAGTATGCAGACCTGGCTATACAGGCAGTGCCCCTCCAGGTGCTCAGGAAAACTCACAGGAAGAATACAGCTACAGATGGAGAAGGGCAAGCATTAGAGAAGAAACCAACAACCACTTAAGGCCCATTTAGTTTGCTTTCCTTTTACAACTCCCTTCTGCATATGCTTCAAATCAAAGGAACCTGCTTACTGCACTCTGGCCCATTCTGGTTTTGCAGTGCTGGAGTGGGATTCCACAACCCCCAGGGGGCAGCAGCAGGAATTAGGTACTCATTAAGCACACAGATTCACAGGTTACCCTTCTTTCCCCCAATGGTTGTGCAATTTTTCCCCAGCTTGCTGGCATTACAAGATTTGAAGGTACAGGCAAGAGCTACAGTATTTCCAGCTAGATCACTCCTGTCCTGCAGGGCAGTGTAGATCCAGCCATGAACACTGAATTGCATGGAGAACTATGCAGTATAACTAGTTCAGCAGACTACAAAACTGGGTCTCCCCTAAGAACCTATTTTCCATCAAAACTCTGGGATTCTGCTTTAGCCCTTTCCAGTTTTGGTCTAATAACTGGTTCCATAACGGAAGAGTCTGAATTGTGCGTAATCAGGAAATCCCCCTCCCTCCACATCCCCTAACGTGACAGATTACACCAAAAATAATTTCAGCTCTACAGGCTGCTGAGACTCACTGAACATTCAATACCTGCCCCCTTGCTGGTCAGAAAAAGGTGGTTAATGTTCCTGGGCTGGTCTGTGCTAGTGCTTCACCATTGCTACCTGCTGCACTGATGGCTATGACCACATGCAGCTAACACATGTTTAATAGGCTCCTACACAAAGTGGGAATATTTTTGAACAGCACTTAGTTGGGTTTGGCAACCTGTTTAAAAATCCACTTCTCCCTAGTCTAACCAAGGTCACTGTGCGAGCCTCATCCTTGCCTTCCTCCATTTGTTATGTCTGATTTGGGCTGTGAACTCCTCAGACAAGGTCCTGTCTCTGCTGTCTGGAAAGTGCCTGGCCTAACTATGGCACTGCAACAAGCAATAAATAAAAACATCTACAACAGCAATACTTAGTATAAAGAGAAAGAAGCAAATAAAGGCAGAGGATGTTGCACTATTGGGACTTCTCATATCTAATCACAGGTTAGAGTGAAGCGTGGTCCTCAAAGAAACAGAAATTGAGTAGCAGAGTCAAGTCTACAGCAACTGCAGCCAGGACATATCCACGGACCTTCCCCAAACAGAGGGCAGAAAAAAAACATCCAAAAGTAACCACAGCGCTTCTCCCAGCAAGAGCACCCATGGATGAGGGAATGGAGCTCATTTCCTCAGAGCCTTTATTGAAGGTCTCAAACATCTAATTCCTCCTTCTCCCTCACTCCTCACCCCAAAGGAGCCTCTAAGCATTTTCACAAGGACATATTCAGAGATCTAGTACAACCACCGTTGAAAGCGGGCATTAAGATTGCAAAGTCAAGCACTCAAAAGTTCAGAAATGCCAGAATTAAGTTTGCCCATGCAACCTGCTGCAGTAGCCACCTGCTGCCTGCTTTCAACAACCTGCACCCCTTTGTCACAATTCACTCCCCTTCATTGCCATCAGTCTGGCTCCTGCCCTCTCTACATTCAAATCAGGCTGTTTCCTCCTCCATGCTACCTGGGCACCAGCTCTACGAGCACCGAGAGCACATGAGAGAACCTCCCTGCTCTCAGTTCAGTGCATGGTGCCAAAACACCCCCCAGCTGCCATGAGCAGCAACTGTAGGGAAAGTCCTGCTCAGCCTCTGCACCCCCAGGCTGGAGAATGTCCAGTGCAGGTGGAATTGCTGGAGAATTTAGCTGGCTTACTAACAAGTCTATGATGAGCATGTGCAAACTCAAATTTTTCAAATGCTTATAACTCACCAGATTTGGGTGAGTTTTCGTGGGGCTGGCAAAAGGCACATCCCTGACACAAGGGCAATCCAACTGCCAAATTTCAAGCATGCTACAGCTTCTCCACAAAACTGTTGTAAGACTTTTTTTTTTTAAGCATGGGCAAAATAATGTATTTTTCCCTAATTCTTGGAAATGACTGAACAGAATTTGCTGAAACAAACTCAGCCAGAGGCAGACTCCCAGCAGAGGAAATTCCAGCCTGAACAGTTACAGTGTGCAAAGTTAAAAGCAACAGAAAGCAGGGTCTTAAATGAGAAGTTTTGGACAAACTTAACTACAAGTGGTGCTACCAGCTTCCCCTCTAATACAAATTGCAAATCAGAAGATAAAACTTCTGTATCAGTTTAAATAACTGCGCCAGGACACCCATCAATAGACGCTGTAGTGTAGCCAAGGTCTAACTTTGGGCTGTTCTGGGTTTAACCCATTAGAGCAACATGGTTAGGTTCTGTCTACATTAACTTAACAAGGCCCCCTGACCTCAGCGCTATATACAGGGGGCCTTCAAGGGAGCTCTGTGACAGAATAGGGAGTATTAATATTTAATGTTGCATGAGAGTTTTACTAATTTACTGTCTTCTGCTAACACGAGGCGTGCCCCCGTTTCCCTGGGGTACTGCACCAATACTAGATGGTGATGGGAAATAAGGGTGTGACTTCACGGAGGGATGATATTTGATGGCCAGCACGTAAACGATGGTGGCTGCCCTTCGGAACCTAAGCCCAGGAGGGGGTTGGGGCCAGGTGACACCTTCTGTCCGGGAACCTGGACAAAGGCTGGAGGAGGGGCTGGGGGTGTGTCTGGGGGGAGCAGCAGGAAGGGGTTTCAGTTTGGAGCTGGCTGGGGATATAGGGGGAGGCCCAGAACCTGGGTTTGGGCTCCTCACCCCCCAAGAGGGACCTGATAGAGGGGTCACAAGCTCTGCTTTAGACTCTGTTCCTGTCATCTAATAAACCTTCTGCTTTACTGGCTGGCTGAGAGTCATGGTGAATTGCAGGAAGTGAGGGGTGCAGGGCTCTGACTCCCCCACACTCCGTAATAAGCTCTAACACTGATCTTTTGCAAAGTAGTTTAAGACCAGGATTGAAAAGTTTACCAGACAATTCAATTATTTCCCTGCCATTGCAGGGGCCTTTGACACTGGTCCCTTCCTCTGGCACAATCTCCTGTAGTCTGTAATACCATGGTCTCGTTTCAGTTATTGGGTGTAGCGTGCGAGGGCTGGGTGCAGTGTTGGTGGTCTGTGATATACAGGAGGTCAGACTAGATGATCTGGTGGTCCCTTCTGGCCTTACACGCTATGACGATGACTTACTAGTCAGAAGCCAATAGAACAGCTCCCACTAGTGAGCTCTGGGGAGCAATCAACACCCTGGTGAGAGGCCTAGATTCCAATCTGGTGCTGAGAGTAATCTCTGGGCCCTGCCTGGCAGCTATAGCTAAACCTCTGAATAGGTGGCCCTTTCTGGCTCCTGGAATGGCAGCTGCTATTCCACTTCCCAGCTTCCATTTGATGGATCTTGTCCTGAAAATAGCTCTATGTGGGCCTCTCTGCTCATCCTCAGCACTTTCCCTACCAGCAGTACAATGAAACTGATGATTCTGCAGTGTCACTACTGACCACAGCAGTTGTGAAGCTGAGCAGTTTTGTTAATTTCCTTCTGCTGCTGATTAATAATTCTGAGCAGGGCATGAAATATAATAGGTAAGGTGAATAACAGGGCAAATGGCAGTATGATTATCCTTACTTTTTAAATTGCTGCCCAACTGGGCAGCGGCTCTGAACAGACTCAAGGGTAGTGCTGCACAAGGGCACTTTTGAAAAGCTCTTGGCAACCCTTAAGGGCTAGAAACTTTTTCAAATGAAAGTTTGCAGGGTCACCATCTCGAACAAATCAGAGCCCTGAAAATGCTTTCGATCTGCTGCTGTTGTAAGTTACACTTGCTAACTTTTGTCCTTGTGTTTAGTGCTATCAAATGCAGCATATGTTTACTCATGTTCATTGCTTCCCCTGCTGCATGGGAAAATTAGTCTCCTCTGTTCTAAGGGTCTTTCACACAGATGCAAATGAGTTTTTTTTTTTTTTTTTTTAAATATAAAAACAAGTGACTGCAAAGCCACAAAAGTTGGTAGAGGAACTCTGAACAGGTGTAGTGACTGAAACTACCTTGAACTGTTTTTAAAAAACAGACTAGATTTCAAGTTGTCAGTGCCCCTTTCAGTTCTACAGACATTGATAGCTTTCAAAGGATAGTCAAGTTTCCTTCCAATACTACAGGAAGTACTCAGGAGGGACTTCCTGATAGACAGGCGGAAATGGCCTACATGGTAGAAAGTCATCTAAAAGGAGAGAATTCTTCTAGTCACATCATCTGCAAGTCTGTGGCTTGCTCTGGCTTGTCCTAAAAGTTTAGTTTTACAGGGTTTCACTTTGATCAGAGACTCATTCAGGGTCTAGTACCAGCAAGTAAGTCAGAGTGGATGTTGAGAGGGCTGGAACAAAGTTTCCAGAATCACTTGTCCTTTAGCTTTGTTCCACTTGTAAAAGGGTCCCCGAACCTAGCAAAGGGTGTGTTTTGGTAGTTTCCACGATGGGAGAAGGCAAAAAGGACAGGACAGGCCTGTCCCACAAAGTTTCCAGCCCACACAGGACTTCCGGAGTAGGCTGAAGTCCCCTGGGATTTGGCACATGATATTGAGCCATCTGCTCAGGGCCACTTCCTGTTTGCTGGTTTCCAACAATAAACCCACCCTTCCTCCCTCCCTCATCTAGATTGTTGCAGGCTATGCTAGTCACTGTGTGGGGGCTGGGAAGAATTTTTCCTCATATCACCAGGCTGGCTACAGCTGGTTGGTTTTTTTTTTTTTGCCTTTCTCGCAGTGAAACCTAGGAATTGGGCAACTGGATAGCAGGAATTCTCCCCCTCCCAGAGATCACAGTTTGGACCTGAGTTGTTTAGTTGTTACACCTTTGGCAGTGCCCAGTGCAGGAGCCTGCTGATTTAGGCTCCAGATCCTAAAAGCTAACATAGTGGGCATCTCCTTACAAGACAGTGCTGTCTGGGGTGGTGAGATCCCCCTCTCACCTCCTCCCCCCCAAAGGGGGGAGGGATGCTAGCAGGCAAGTGGAAGCACCCAGAGACCCTCCTAGTGTAATGACTGACTCCTCCTGTGGTGGAAACCCCAAGAATTGGCAAATAATCACAAAGGTGCAAGTGACTGTGCTGGGCTGCCCCCCGATGGGAACCTTTGATGTAATTTAACTAATAAAGTTGGTTAAAACCTATACCACGTGTCTGGCGCCTTCCGCGCAATAAGCACACCAATGTACATTGCTAACAAACGCAAGAAAGCTGCTCACAGATCAGCAAACATCCACTTTCCCTCATTCAACCAGTGTTCGTATTTCATTTAAATCATTCCCACCTTCCAGTGCCAAGCTCAAGGTGCTCAGAAATCAGGAGTAGCAGCACCAAGAGCATGAATTAGCCAAGAAGTTGTACTGCAGTCATCTACCTTTCAATTGCGTTGGGTGAAACAGCTCTGCACCCTACTGCAGATTGCAGCTTTGCCAATTAATATGCTCTCGTCAATGCAAGATCTTTTTCGACAAAGTATCTTATCACTGAATAACAGGGCGCCTTGTAGGAAAAATTTACTTGGGATTGCTAACCACTGTGAAACTGTTTTAACTGACAAAGATAGTCCAGTGATCTTAGTTCACTGCACTGTAATTTGCTTCACAGCAGAATTTCTTTCCACCTACATTGCTGTTCTGGAAGGCAAGCCTTTCCCATAACCTGCTTCCAACATCTACCGCGTTATTTGCTTTCAAGTAAACATGCTATTAAGACGTGCCAGATGTGGTGTGAGACGTCTGCTGGACACACGCTGAGCCAAGGCAGAAGTACACTCACCAAATCCTTCTTTTCACCTAGTCTCCTTTAGTAGGTGAACCCTGGAAGCTCACCCTCAAATGGGAGGCACAGCAATACAGCGCCTTTCATTCTTGAACCCCAGTATATGCTAAAAAAGGATTGAGAGGCCCTCTATAAACTATGCCAGAGGCAAACAGTAGCTATTTAAATAAATAAACCGTTCTGTAACCAAGTCTGTCATGATTGATAAGCATATCTGTCAGTCCCCACCTGCTGTATGCATTCCTAGCATTTCTTTTCTGCAGCATTTTCCCTGACAGAGAAGAGACAAACTGCTTATCAACTGCTGCAGAAGAGATTTAAGGGGAAGGAGCAGGCCCAGCTTACAAAAAATTAAGCAATTCCAGGTCACAAGTGTGCCAAACAAAGTTCCTTTCCATCAGGCTGATGAATTGGATTTATTCCAGGGGGCCTGATAGGCTCTTGAACAGCTGCCTTTTGTGTGGCTCTCATGTCCCTGCCAAGAAGTCACAATGAGAGTTTAAATGTCATTCCCACCCCCCCTTGATCATTCTTTTCCCTGCATACCTGTTTAAAAATCTCTGCAGATAGGGCAGGGAGCAGTCTCTCCACTCTCCAGCTGCTAGTCTGAAGTCAATTTCTGCACTGTTCAACCACACCCTTGAACAAAAGGAGATAAGCGTGAAAAATCACTCCACTCCCAAGGAGGGTGTGAAGGCATCTCAGCCTGAAGGGGCCAATTTGCCCAACAGCTGAGAGAGCAGAAGGGCCAGCTGCAGAGCAGCCCACTCCAACAGCCAATGTACAAGTTCTCTCCCCATCCCATCTTCCAGAGACATGCTAGCAGCTAGATGAACCTGAGTCTGTAGCAGCTTTGGACTCTGCTGGGAGCTGCAGTTTAGATTCTTGACAAGAGAAGTCAGAAATTCACAGCATATCAACATTTGCATCTGCTTTGTTATTCTCCACCCAGCTCTGAAGGTTGGAGACCTTAAACAGCACATTCCTGCCTAAAACATTTTGACAAATAGCCCCCAAGATTCCTGTGACTGAAAGAGAGCAGAGAAACAGCTCTCTTCTTTCAATTTGTTAACTCTGGAGATAGTCTGTGGTCGTTTCCCCTTTGTGTGTGGGTCTTTCACATAGAAGTCAGGGCAAGGAAAACTATAAAACCTCAAACTGGTATTGAGTGTTCAGGGACACAGGGAGAACATTTAACTATTTTTGACTATTAAAAACAGATTAAAAGGCACCAACTTGAAATCTAGTTAAAGACAATTGCTCCCTTACACCCAGATACTTTTGATACTTGCTGTCCTGTAAGGTGAAATTAAGGCCTTGTCTATACTACCAGGGTAAGTTGACCTAAGTTATATTACTCCAGCTACGCGAATAATGTAGCTGGAGTCAAAGTAGCTTAGGTCAACTTGCTGCAGAGTACACCGCGCTGAGTCAACGGGAGACGCTCTCCCATTGACTTACCTTACTCCTCTCATTCTGGTGGAGTACTGGAGTCAACTGGAGAGTGCTCTGCGGTCGATTTAGTGGGTCTTCACTAGACCCACTAAATTGACCCCCGGCTGCATTGATCACAGCAGTGTAGATGTGGCCTAACAAAGGCATTACCTAAAGTGGGCTAGCTGTCGTGTTTCGTAGGGTTACCATATTTCCACAAGCAAAAAAGAGGACACTGGGGGGGGAGGAGCCCCGCTCTAGCCCCGCCCCTGCCCCATCCCCATCCACCACTTCCTCCCACTTCCCACCCCGATTGCCCCCTCAGTACCCCCTACCCCCCCCGGCTCCTTGTCCCCTGACTACCCCCTCCTGGGACCCCTGCCACTAACTGCCCCCTAGAACCCTACCCCCTATCTAAGCCACCCTGCTTCTTGTCCCCTGACTGCCCCTTCCTGAGAACCCCCCACCCTCACTGCCCCCCTACAACCCTACCTGTCCCCTGACTGCCCTGACCCTTATCCACACCCCCACCCCATATTCACACCCCCAGGACTCCCTTGCCCTATCCAACTGCTCCCCGCGCCCTGACAGGACCCCCAGAACTCCCAACCCATCCAACCCCCTCTGCTCCATGCCTGCCTCGACCCCTCTCCACACCCCTGTCCCCGACAGCCCCCCCAGAACCCCAGACCCATCTAACCCTTCCGCTCCCTGTCCCTGACTGTCCCAACCCCTCTCCACACCCTTGCCCCCCTGACAGCCCCCCCCCCCGAACTCCCGACCCATCCAACCCCCCATCCCTGTCCCCTGACCAGGGCTGGCTTTAAAGAGCTCAGGAATCGGGCTGTGCTCCAGCCGGGGTTGCGGGGTTTGGGGCCGGGCCGGCGCACTCGGCCGGAACTGGGGCCCCAGCAGCACCGGCCCGAGCCGGACCGGGGGTGCTCGGCTGGCGCGCTCAGCCAGAACCGCTGGGGCCGCCGGGCACTGCTCGGCCCGGGCCGGAGAGAGCTGCTCAGCCAGGGCCGCGCCTCCCCGGAACTCTCCTCCGCGCGCCCCCTCCCCCCCCCCAGCTTGCTTGCTGCTGCCTCCCACCTGCCCCTGCTTCTTTTCAGACTTCCCGCGAAGATCTGATTTGCGGGAAGCACGGGAGGTGGAGGAGCAGGTGGGCGGAGTGTTCAGGGGAGGGGAGGGGAGGAGGGGGAAGACAGCTGCGGGGCCGGACGGCGTGGTAAGGCTGCAGGGGATGGGGGGAAGCCGGGAAGGGGCTTTGGCTGCCTGGAGGCGCTTGGCCGCCGCTTTTCTGTCTACAAATAGCCGACCAGGGGGAAATCCCGGACATTTTTAGATTTTTAAAAATCCCCCCCCCCCCCCCCCCAGGCGGCTATTTATAGACCGAAAAGCCGGACATGTCCGGGGAAATCCGAACATATGGTAACCCTAGTGTTTCGGCCATGCATATGCACATTTCTCTCTACCTGGAAGATGAGTAAGCAGCAGATCCCAGAGGAAGATGATTCCAGTGAATGGTTGTGTGTGCAATCTTGCACCCTGAGCCAGGGAGACTCTTGCAAGCAGCAGTTGTACAAGCTGCAGAAGTCACGCATAAAGGTTGCATAGCCCATTTTACTAATTCCCAGCCTTAGATTCATTTACGAGTCTGGAAGAAGCAGTTCAATCACAGCAGCACGCTTAACAAGCGGGCTCCCAGTTCATTCACACAAAACCCTAGAATCAGATATTAGTCTCAATACTAGAGATACAACTTGTTCACAGGACAGCTTTCCAGTCAGCCCTCGACTACATTTCTCCTGCATAATCGACATGTTCATTAGGGAGAGGCTGTTACCTGGGGATGGGCGGGGGGGGGGGGGGGGCGGGGGGAATGGGGTGGGGTCGCGCGGGGGGAGGAGGAGGAGAAGAGGAGAGAACTCATTAGTCAGTTAGCAGAATTTGATTAGCTGGCTGCTGAGAGACTATGGTTTTATGGCTACTGGAGGAAATTTAATCAGGAACTTTCTCTAAATTAACTATTCATAAAATGAGTGTTGTCTCAGTGCTCTGGAAGGTCAGGAAAGGCCTCCCTGTGCCCTGGGACCATAGAGCTAGGAACTGCCTCAAGAGCTCTCTGCACTTGCAGTTAGGGAACTATGCTACTGAAAGAAAAGGTGAGACCCTTTAGGATTAAATAAAACGGTTACTCACCTTTGTAACTGTTCTACTCCAACAGAGGGGAAGGAGGGTGGGTTTGGAATGGATATGAGCAACACATCTCAAAGAACAACAGTTACAAAGGTGAGTAATTGTCTTTTCTTCTTCAAGTGCTTGCTCATATCAATTCCAATTAGGTGACTCCCAAGCCTTACCTAGGCGGTGGGGTCAGAGTGAGATGTAGCGGAGTGAAGGACTGCTGAACCAAATGCAGCATCACCCCTGGACTGCTGCACTATCGCATAGTGGGAAGCAAAGGTATGTACCGATGACCAAGTTGCTGCCCTACAGATCTCCCTCTATGGGTACATGAGCCAGGAAGGTGGAGGATGAAGCTTGAGCCCACGTGGAGTGGGCGGTAAGGTGCATAGTTAGGACACCAGCCAAATCATAGCACGCACGGATGCATGATGTGATCCAGGACGAGATGCGCTGGGTGGAAACCGGAAGGCCCTTCATCCAGTCTACCACAGCTACAAACAGCTGGGTCGCCCACCTAAAATGTTTCGTTCGTTCAATGTAGAAGGCGAGGGCCTTGTGAACGTCCAGGGAGTGCAGCTGTTCCCATTTAGAGGCATGCGGCTTCAGGTAGAAGACCAGGAGGAAGATGTCCTGGTTGACATGGAAGGCAGACACCATCTTAGAGAGGAAGGCCAGGTGGGGTCGCAGCTGTACCTTGTCCTTGTGGAACACCGCATATGGTGGTTCCGATGTGAGTGCCCTGAGCTCAGACACATGCCTCGCCGAGGTGATAGCTACAAGGAAGGCTGTCTTCCAGGAAAGGTACAGGAGCGAGCAGGTAGCCATCGGCTCAAATGGGGCACCCATGAATCTGGAGAGGACCAGGTTAAGATCCCACGTAGGGGCTGGTTGTCTAGTTTGTGGGAACAGGCGCTCCAACCCCTTGAGAAATCTAGTGACCATGGGATTGGAGAAGACAGAACGCCCGTTTTCACCCAGGTGGAAAGCTGAAATAGCTGCCAGGTGCACTCTGATGGATAATATTGCCAAGCCCTGCTGCTTTAAGGACAGGAAGCTCTGAGCACACCAGCAGGAAAAACACTTCCACTTGGCTAAGTACATGGACCTGGTAGAGGGCTTCCCGCTACCCAAAAGGACCTGTTTTACCAAGCGAGAGCAGCACAGCTCAGATTGAGTTAGCCATGCAGCATCCACGCTGTGAGGTGGAGAGATTGCAGCTCGGGATGACAGAGCCGTCCGTGGTCTTGAGTGATCAGGTCTGGCCACAGCGGGAGTGGAATTGGAGTGTCTGCTGACAGCTCCAGGAGAGTGGAATACCAGTGGTGTCTGGGTCACACTGGGGCAACCAAAATCTTACGGGTTCTGTCCCTCAGCAGTTTGAGCAGGACCCTGTGGACTAGCAGGAATGGAAGAAAGACGTAGCACAGGTGAGACTTCCACTGTATTAGAAAGGCGTCCAATAGGGAACCAGGGGAGTGTCCTTGGAGAGAGCAGAACACCTGGCATTTCCGATTCTCGCGAGACGCAAATAGGTCTATCAGGGGAAAGCCCCACTTCCAGAAGACGGAGTGGATGACATCCGGGCGAACTGACCACTCATGAGCCAGGAATGATCTGCTGAGGTGGTCCACTATGGTGTTCTGGACTCCTGGGAGAAATGACGCCACCAGATGGATCGAGTGGGCTATGCAGAATTCCCACAGACGAGTGGCCTCCTGACAGAAGGGGGACGACCGAGCTCCCCCATGCTTGTTGATGTAAAACATGGCCGTTGTGTTGTCTGTGAGGACTGCAACTCAACGACCTTAAATGTGCTCTTGGAATGCTTGACACGCCAGGCACACTGCTCTGAGTTCCCGTACATTGATGTGCAGGAATAACTCCCCTGCCGACCATAGTCCTTGTGTCCAGAGGTTCCTGAGGTGGGCCCCCCACCCAGGGATGACGCATCTGTGACTAGGAACAGGGAGGACAGCAGGGGATGAAATGACACCCCTTTGCACACTGCTTTGGGGTGCAGCCACCAGTCTAGAGAGGCTAATATCCCTGGTGGAATGGTAACCACCGTGTTCAAGCTGTCCCGACCTGGTCGGTAAACTGTTGATAGCTGGGCTTGGAATGGATGTAGTCGTAGTCTGGCATGCCTGGTCACATACGTGCAAGAGGCCATGTGCCCCAGGAGGCATAGGCATGTTTTCACAGTTGAGGTCGGGAAGCTTTGCAGGCCGTGGATGGTGTTCGCCAGGGATTGGAAGCGTGTTTCCGGCAGAAGTGCCCGGGCTAGGCCTGAGTTTAAGACTGCTCCTATGAATTCTATCCTCTGGGTTGGTACCAGAGTGGATTTCATGACATTGAGCAGGAGGCCTAGTTGATTGGAACTATGATGTGATTGGAGAAACAGAGACTTGGTGGGATAACTCACATGACGGGAGTACTGGATGGATATAAACTGTTCAGGAAGGACAGGCAGGGCAGAAAAGGTGGGGGAGTTGCATTGTATGTAAGAGAGGAGTATGACTGCTCAGAGCTCCGGTATGAAACTACAGAAAAACCTGAGAGTCTCTGGATTAAGTTTAGAAGTGTGAGCAACAAGGGTGATGTCGTGGTGGGAGTCTGCTATAGACCACCAGACCAGGGAGATGAGGTGGACGAGGCTTTCTTCCGGCAACTAGCAGAAGTTACTAGATCGCAGGCCCTGGTTCTCATGGGAGACTTTAATCACCCTGATATCTGCTGGGAGAGCAATACAGCGGTGCACAGACAATCCAGGAAGTTTTTGGAAAGTGTGGGGGACAATTTCCTGGTGCAAGTGCTGGAGGAACCAACTGGAGGCAGAGCTCTTCTAGACCTGCTGCTCACAAACAGGGAAGAATTAGTAGGGGAAGCAAAAGTGGATGGGAATCTGGGAGGCAGTGACCATGAGATGGTCAAGTTCAGGATCCTGACACAAGGAAGAAAGGAGAGTAGCAAAATATGGACCCTGGACTTCAGAAAAGCAGACTGACTCCCTCAGGGAACTGATGGGCAGGATCCCTTGGGAGAATAACATGACGGGGAAAGGAGTCCAGGAGAGCTGGCTGTATTTTAAAGAATCCTTATTGAGGTTGAAGGAAAAAAACCATCACGACGTGTAGAAAGAATAGTAAATATAGCAGGCGACCAGCTTGGCTTAACAGTGAAATCCTTGCTGATCTTAAATGCAAAAAAGAAGCTTACAAGAAGTGGAAGATTGGACAAATGACCAGGGAGGAGTATAAAAATATTGTTCAGGCATGCAGGAGTGAAATCAGGAAGGCCAAATCACACTTGGAGTTGCAGTTAGCAAGAGATGTTAAGAGTAACAAGAAGGGTTTCTTCAGATATGTTAGCAACAAGAAGCAAGTCAAGGAAAGTGTGGGTCCCTTACTGAATGAGGGAGGCAACCTAGTGACAGAGGATGTGGAAAAAGCTAATATACTCAATGCTTTTTTTGCCTCTGTCTTCACAAACAAGGTCAGCTCACAGACTGCTGCACTGGCAGCACAGTATGGGGAGGAGGTGACCAACCCTCTGTAGAAAAAGAAGTGGTTCAGGACTATTTAGAAAAGCTGGACAAGCACAAGTCCATGGGGCCATATGCGCTGCATCCGAGGGTGCTAAAGGAGTTGTCGGATGTGATTGCAGAGCCATTGGCCATTATCTCTGCAAACTCGTGGCGATTGGGGGAGGTCCCGGATGACTGGAAAAAGGCTAATGTAGTCCCCATCTTTAAAAAAGGGAAGGAGGAGGATCTGGGGAATGACAGGCCAGTCAGCCTCACCTCAGTCCCTGGAAAAATCATGAAGCAGGTCCTCAAGGAATCAATTCTGAAGCACTTAGAGGGGAGGAAAGTCATCAGGAACAGTCAGCATGGATTCACCAAGGGCAAGTCATGCCTGACTAACCTAATTGCCTTCTATGA
Organism: Trachemys scripta elegans; assembly: GCF_013100865.1. Lineage (NCBI taxonomy): Eukaryota > Metazoa > Chordata > Testudines > Emydidae > Trachemys > Trachemys scripta. The sequence goes on along the minus strand of NC_048304.1, from coordinate 51,367,211 downwards.
GGAGATAACTGAGTCTGTGGATGAGGGGAAAGCAGTGGATGTGTTATTCCTTGACTTTAGCAAAGCTTTTGATATGGTCTCCCACAGTATTCTTGCCGGCAAGTTAAAGAAGTATGGGCTGGATGAATGGACTATAAGGTGGATAGAAAGCTGGCTAGATCGTCAGGCTCAACGGGTCGTGATCAATGGCTCCATGTCTAGTTGACAGCCGGTATCAAGCGGAGTGCCCCAAGGGTGGTCCTGGGGCCGGTTTTGTTCAATATCTTCATTAATGATCTGGAGGATGGCGTGGACTGCACTCTCAACAAGTTTGCAGATGACACTAAACTGGGAGGAGCAGAAGATATGCTGGAAGGTAAGGATAGGATACAGAGGGACCTAGAGAAATTGGAGGATTGGGCCAAAAGAAATCTGATGAGGTTCAACAAGGACAAGTGCAGAGTCCTGCACTTAGGACGGAAGAATCCCATGCACTGTTACAGACTAGGAACCCAATGGCTAGGAAGCAGTTCTGCAGAAAAGGACCTAAGGGTTACAGTGGACAAGAAGCTGGATACGAGTCAACAGTGTGCCCTTGTTGCCAAGAAGGCTAACGGCATTTTGGGCTGTATAAGTAGGGGCATTGCCAGCAGATCGAGGGATGTGATCATCCCCCTCTATTTGACATTGGTGAGGCCTCATCTGGAGTACTGTGTCCAGTTTTGGGCCCCACACTACAAGAAGGATGTGGAAAAATTGGAAAGAGTCCAGCGGAGGGCAACAAAAATGATTGGGGGGCTGGAGCACATGACTTATGAGGAGAGGCTGAGGGAACTGGGAATGTTTAGTCTGCAGAAGAGAAGAAAGAGGGGGGATTTGATAGCTGCTTTCAACTACCTCAAAGGGGGTTCCAAAGAGGATGGATCTAGACTGTTCTCAGTGGTACCAGAGGACAGAACAAGGAGTAATAGTCTCAAGTTGCAGTGGGGGAGGTTTAGGTTGGATATTAGGAAAAACTTTTTCACTAGGAGGGTGGTGAAGCACTGGAATGGGTTACTTTGGGAGGTGGTCGAATCTCCTTCCTTAGAGGTTTTTAAGGTCAGGCTTGCCAAAGGCCTGGCTGGGATGATTTAGTTGGGAATTGGTCCTGCTTTGAGCAGGGGGTTGGACTAGATGACCTCTTGAGGTCCAACCCTGATATTCTATGATTCTATGATTGAACATGTATCGGGGGTAGCCGTGTTCGTCTGTATCTACAAAAACAACAAGGAGTCTGGTGGCACCTTAAAGACTAACAGATTTATTTGGGCATAAGCTTTCGTGAGGTTTTTACTCACGAAAGCTTATGCCCAAATAAATCTGTTATCTTTAAGGTGCCACCAGACTCCTTATGATTGAAGATGTTCATGGTGATCTGAACATGAGACTGCACCCGATCCCTGGAGTGACCCCAAATGAGCCAGCCGTCGACATACAGGAACACTTGGATCTGTTGTCGACGAAGGGAAGCAGCCACAACAACCATGCACTTGGTAAACGCCCTGGGGGCTGTGGAGAGGCCGAAAGGGAGCATGGTGAATTGAAAGTGCTGTTAAATTAATGGAGAGATCCCAACTCCTAGAACTGGAAGGGACCTTGAAAGGTCATTGAGTCCAGCCCCCTGCCTTCACTAGCAGGACCATGTACTGATTTTGCCCCAGATCCCTAAGTGGCCCCCTCAAGGATTGAACTCATAACCCCGGGGTTTAGCAGGCCAATGCTCAAACCACTGAGCTATCCCTCCCCCCACAAATTGATTGACCACAAAGCGAAGGAAGCATCTGTGTGCTGGACGGATCATGTCGAGGGCGGCGTACCAGTCTCCAGGATCTAGGGAAGGAATAATGGTCCCTAGTGAGACCATGCAGAACTTCAACTTTACCATGAATTTGTTGAGTCCGCATAGGTCTAGGGCCGGAGCCCGCCCTTGGGGATTAGGAAATAGTGGGAGTAAAAACCCTTTCCCCTTGACTCTCTTGGAACCTCCTCTATTGCCCCCACATGTAGGAGTGATTGGACCTCCTGTAAAAAGAGGTGCTTGTGAGAAGGGTCCCTGAAGAGGGATGGTGAAGGAGGGTGGGAAGGGGGAGAAAAAGCCAATTGGAGGGAGTATCCCCTTTCCACCGTGCGCAGGATCCAACAGTCTGATGTTATGCGAGACCACGCACGGTGGAAGTGGGGGAGATGATTTTGGAAAGGTGGGAAAGGATCCTGAGTGAAGACTGGTGCTCCGTCCTCAGGCGCACCTTCAAAAGTTCTGCTTAGGCCCTGCTGACGATTTGGGAGGGCCTTGGCCTTGACTGGCTTGGTGCCCAGTCTGCTTTCTTTTACCACCTCGGCCGCGTCTTCAAAAGAAGTCCTGTCTTGGCTGAGGAGGAGAGTAGGATCTCTGAGGTTGGGGTCTGAAGGGCCTTCTCTGCATTACCAACGTATGCATGCCCAGTGAACGCATGATGGCCCAGTTGTCCCGGGCCGGGACTTGATTGCGCTCACAGAGCCGACTCTTCAGCAGCCGGCAGCACCTCCGGTGCAGACGGTGCTGTTGAAGGGAAAACAGTCCCTGATATGACCGCCGTCACTGAGTGAAGCAGGACGGCACTAATCCCGGTCCTGATCATGGTCCTGGCACCCTTCACGGTGTCGCTCACAGTCCCGGCACCCATCTCATTCTCTGCGCCGGTTGTACTCGCGACACCACTCCGACTCGCGGAGATTCGAATCGCGGTATGGCAGGTACCGATTGGACTCCCGGTACCGGTCAGAGCGGCACTCATTTCAGAGCCGATCCTGGGGTCGATCTCACTGGAGGTCGCCATCGAGATCCAGATCAGGCTCCCGGTACCGATACGACCACAGGTACCGATCGCCGTCTCGGTACCACACTGCATCACGCCACCGGTCCCCAGCACCACGGCACTGTACAGCACTGGGGGACTCTGCGCCATCACGTACGGCTCCGCCTCTGCGTCGTCTTGCTCACAAGGTGGCTACCACGACCAGGGCGAGGGCGGTGCAGGCCAGGACCCAGGCCAGGACTCCCCATAATGGTCCTTTTGGACCCTGGGGCATACCATCAGGCCCAGGGAGTTCCTTCGGGGGCTTCCCGTTCCGCCCCTTCGGAGCCCCGAGTACCGGAGGCCACGGTATCTCGCCGCTCCCCCCCCCCTCCCCCGAGGGTTCTGAGGCGACTGCTCCAGCGCCATTACAAGCCCAGGCTCCTAGTGTGATAGACCTTGAACAACAAAATTCTCCACAAGAGGACTTCACGCAAGATTCCTTAGTCCTGGGGGTATCTTCCTCATCCTCGCCTGATGATGCAGTCACAGGAACTACGGTTTCGGGCCCTCCTCCTATGGACCTCCACGCCCACCAGGAGCTGCTCCACAGAGTGGCACACAATATGAACCTCCAGGTAGAGGAGGTGGTGGAGGCAGAGGACCCGGTGGTGGACATTCTGTCAGCAGAGACACTGTCCAGAGTGGCCCTCCCCATCATACGGGCTATACAGGCCAATGCCAAGACAATCTGGCAATCGCTAGCCTCTATTCCACCTATGGCCAAAGGGGTGGAAAGAAAGTACTTTGTCCCCTCAAAGGAATATGGGTACCTCTACACACACGCCCAACCATGCTCCCTTGTCGTAGCTTTGGTCAACGAGAAGGAATGGCACAGTCAGCAGGCCCCTGCGCCTAAATCTAAAGACGCAAGATGCCTAGACTTGTTTAGGCATAAGGTGTACTCGGCTGGAGGCTTCCAGCTCAGGGTGGTCAACCAGCAGGCACTCCTGAGCCGATATGACTATAATTCGTGGCTCTCTATGGCAAAATTCAAAGAGTTGGTCCCACAGGAATCCAGAGAGGAATTCGGGCTCTAGTAGAGGAAAGCAAGAAGGTGGCCAGAACCTCCCTACAGGCCTTTCTGGACGCAGCGGACTTGGTGGCTAGGACCCTGGCCTCGGGCATAGCCATGCACCGCATCTCATGGCTGCAGATCTCTGGCTTACCACCAGAGTTGCAACAGACCCTCGAGGACCTACCCTTCGATGGCCAGGGTCTGTTCTCTGAAAAGACAGACTCAAGGCTGCAGAGTCTGAACTCTGGCTCCAACTGCGGCGCAGGAAGCGTAGGTGGTTGTCGAACTGACAAACAAGAAGTACCCGGCACCAGCTTGGGCTGCTTCTTCTTCTGACTCAGAGATAGGGACCGGCGCCGTGATGGTGGAGGCATCAGAGAGATCTGCTGCGAGTCTTTAGTAGAGTCCAAACGAGGTGCCGGACCAGTTGGTGCCGCAGAGGCACTCCGCACCGAAGACGATGGTGCCGGGTCCCGCAAAGAGGAAGGGACCGGGCTAAGTGCCGCCCGACTCCATAAGGAGCTGTTTCAATCTAGAGCAGGGGTCTCAAACTCAAATGACCATGAGGGCCACATGAGGAATAGTACATTGGCCCGAGGGCCGCATTACTGACACCTCCCCCCCCAGCCCCCATTCCACCCCTTCCATGAGGCCCTGCCCCAGCCCCGCCTCTTCCCACTCCTTCCCTGCCCCCATTCCAACCCCTTCCCCAAAATCTCCACCCCAACTCTGCCCCCTCCCTGCCCCCAGGGAGTGCAGGAGGGGTGTGGAGTGTGATGTGGAGTGTGGTGGGGGCTCAGGGCAGGGAGTTGGGGTGTGGGGTGCAGGAGGGGTGAGGGGTACAGCAAGGGGTGCACGGTGCAGCAGGGGGATCAGGGCAGGGGGTTAGAGTGCAAGAGAAGTGCGGGGTGCAGCAGGGGGTTCAGGGTTGGGTGCAGGGTGCGGCAGGGGGCTCAGGGCAGTGGGTTGGGGTGCAGGGTGCGGCAGGGGGCTCAGGGCAGGGGTCAGGGTGCAGGAGGGGTGCGGGGTGAGGCAGGAGGTTCAGGGCAGGGGGTCAGGGTGCGGCGGGGGCTCAGGGCAGGAGTCAGGGTGCAGGAGGGGTTCAGGGTATGGCAGGGGGTCAGGACACAGGAGCGGTGTGGCATGGGGCACAGGGCAGTGGGTTGGGATGCAGGAGGGGCGCGGGGTGCAGGAGGGGTGCAGGGTATGGCAGGGGGTCGGGGTGCAGGGTATGGCAGGGGGTCGGGGTGCAGGGGGTTCAGCTGCAGGAGGGGATCGGGGGGTAGGATCTGGCCCGGCGCGTACCAGGGGCAGGGCAGGCTCCCTGCCTGCCTGCCCTGCCCCCGCAAGAGGTGGAAACGTGGGGAATGGGAGGCAGAGGGGCTGTGTGTTTCTGTTTGAGGCACTGCCTCCAGCAGCTCCCATTGGCCGCGGATCCCCGTTCCCAGCCAATGGGAGCTGCTGGGGGCACTGCCTGAAGTAACAGCCACACACAGCCCCTCCGCCCTCCCTTCCCCATGTTCCAGCCTCTTCCCAGACCTGGGCAGGCAGGGAGCCTGCCCTGCTCCCGGTGCAGGTTGGGTCACCGCTCTGGTAAACACTGGGGGAGGATGTGGGGGGGGGGCTGCGAGGGGCTCGCGGGCCGCAGAAAATCACCCCACGGGCTGCGTGTTTGAGACCCGTGATCTAGAGTCCCACTCCTTTCTGGTCCTCTGCTTCAAAACTTTGCAAATGCGGCGCTTGTCCGCTTGGTGGGATACCCCCAGACACCTTAGGCAGGCGTCATGGGGGTCTCCCGTTGACATCGGCTTCAGGCAAGCTGAGCAGGGTTTAAAACCCGGAGACCCAGGCATGGGCCAGGACCCCTCACTAGGTAAACTAAATCTAACTACACTAACAACTATTAACCACTAATCAGAACTATTAACAGGTACTAAAGCGAATGCTAGGGAGGGTGGCGATCAGCTAAGCTACACTCCACAGTTCCAACGACCGTCACAGACGGTAAGAAGGAACTGAGAGGGCGCTAGGTTGGCAGGGGCATATATCTGGCACCATAAGAGTGCCACTCCAGGGGGCACCTCAGCCAACCCACCGAGTGTTGCTAGAGTAAAAATCTTCTGACGATCGTCCACACAGCGCGCGCACACCTAATTGGAATCGATATGAGCAAGCACTCGAAGAACTGTGCCAAGTCACAGGCCAGTGCTACCAGCCTCAGTCATTCTCAGTCCATAGCAAGCTAGTTGACATTTTGCCCCTCAATAGCCCCAATATAATCCAAAAAAACAAGGAATCTGGTGGCACCTTAAAGACTAACAGATTTATTTGGGCATAAGCTTT